>NC_090249.1:58587918-58790418 GCF_037325665.1 Littorina saxatilis | reverse complement strand
TCTCTCTCTCTGTGACTCTCTCTGGCTCTCTCTCTCTCTCTCTGACTCTCTCTCTCTCTCTGACTCTCTCTCTCTCTCTCTCTCTCTGTGACTCTCTCTCTGGCTCTCTCTCTCTCTCTCTCTCTCTCTCTGTGACTCTCTCTGGCTCTTTCTCTCTCTGACTCTCTCTCTCTCTCTCTGTGACTCTCTCTGGCTCTTTCTCTCTCTGACTCTCTCTCTCTCTCTGGCTCTCTCTCTCTCTCTGACTCTCTCTCTCTCTCTCTGTGACTCTCTCTCTGGCTCTCTCTCTCTCTCTCTCTCTCTCTGACTCTCTCTCTCTGTGACTCTCTCTCTCATCTGTCTCCTTCACCTCCCCCCCCCCCCCCCCCCCACACACACATTGGCAGAGAGAGAGAGAGAGAGACAGAGAGAGAGAGAGAGAGAGAGAGACAGAGACAGAGACAGAGAGAGAGAGAGAGAGAGAGAGAGAGAGAGAGAGTCAGAAAGACAGGCAGGATTATAGCAGAAAAAAACAACATAAATCAACTACAAACTACAAGGATGCGAACTTGAACTTACCGTTCATGTGTATCCTCATCGTCGCCGCATCATTACCTCAACCATAGACCTATATTAGGTCCCTGCCTCAACTCACTGGGGATCACGAGGAATGTGATTGTGTACAACAGCTGCTATAAGCACTTTGGCCCACAGTCAACTTTGTGGTGTGTACTATGTGTTAATTAGGTGCAGATAACTAACTGCATTACAGTACATAACAAGCCTATGCAAGCGGTCTTGTCCACTTCTTCGTATGCGTTCATGAAGTGAAATTCCCATGACAAATCATGTCTTCTTCTTCTCATTCGCTTCTTTTACAAATCATGTTATTTGCCTCTCTTTTTATATTTAGTCAAGTTTTGACTAAATATTTTAACATCGAGGGGGAATCGAAACGAGGGTCGTGGTGTATGTGCGTGTGTCTGTGTGTCTGTGTGTGTGTGTGTGTGTGTGTGTGTAGAGCGATTCAGACTAAACTACTGGACCGATCTTTATGAAATTTGACATGAGAGTTCCTGGGTATGAAATCCCCGAACGTTTTTTTCATTTTTTTGAAAAATGTCTTTGATGACGTCATATCCGGCTTTTCGTGAAAGTTGAGGCGGCACTGTCACGCCCTCATTTTTCAACCAAATTGGTTGAAATTTTGGTCAAGTAATCTTCGACGAAGCCCGGACTTCGGTATTGCATTTCAGCTTGGTGGCTTAAAAATTAATTAATGACTTTGGTCATTAAAAATCTGAAAATTGTAAAAAAAATTAAAAATTTATAAAACGATCCAAATTTACGTTTATCTTATTCTCCATCATTTGCTGATTCCAAAAACATATAAATATGTTATATTCGGATTAAAAACAAGCTCTGAAAATTAAATATATAAAAATTATTATCAATTTTTTTTTTTTCGAAATCAATTTAAAAACACTTTCATCTTATTCCTTGTTGGTTCCTGATTCCAAAAACATATAGATATAATATGTTTGGATTAAAAACACGCTCAGAAAGTTAAAACGAAGAGAGGTACAGAAAAGCGTGCTAACCTTCTCAGCGCTACGAATACCCCGCTCTTCTTGTCAATTCCACGGGCACTGCCTTTGCCACGGGCGGTGGAGTGACGATGCTACGAGTATACGGTCTTGCTGCGTTGCGTTGCGTTCAGTTTCATTCTGTGAGTTCGACAGCTACTTGACTAAATATTGTATTTTCGCTTTACGCGACTTGTTACATTTAGTCAAGTTTCGAAACGAGGGTCGTGGTGTTAATGTGTAACGTGTGTGTGTGTGTGTAGAGCGATTCAGAGTAAACTACTGGACCGATCTTTATGAAATTTTACATGAGAGTTCCTGGGCATGATATCCCCAGACATTTTCTTCATTGTTTCGATAAATGTCTTTGATGACGTCATATCCTGCTTTTTGTAAAAGTTGAGGCGGCCCTGTCACACCCTCATTCAGTAATAAAAATAATTGAAATTTGGCCAAGCAATCTTCGACTTAGGCCGGACTTTGGTATTGCATTTCAGCTTGGAGGCTTAAAAAATAATTGATAATTTTGGTCATTAAAAATCTGAAAATTGTAATTAAAATTATTTTTTTATAAAACGATCCAAAAACAATTTCATCTTATTTGTCATTATTTGCTGATTTCAAAAACATATAAATATGTTATATTCGGATTAAAAACAAGCTTTGAAAATTAAAAATATAAAAATTATGATCAAAATTTAATTTTCGAAATCAATTTAAAAACACTTTCATCTTATTCCTTGTCGATTCCTGATTCCAAAAAACATATAGATATGATATGTTTGGATTAAAGGCACAGTAAGCCTCCCGTAAACCATCACAGAGCTCCCCGAGCGTCTAAATACAGTACAAGCATACTTCCATTTGAACGCTCACCGAACGGGAACATCCTGACTGCTTTCTGTCGAGCGTGAGACATTTTCCAAGAATTTATTTTCGTAGACTTGTTCCGTTAACAACAACGGCGCCTCGTTTTTGCGCTAGACCTAACTTTTAAAATCTAAATAATAAATTGACAGCTTGTTACACAAACATTCTTTAATCATAAAAGAATTCGTATTTCATCAAGACAAGATCAGAACAAATCGAAGTTGTGAAAGTTTAAAAAAAGAAAAGCCCGGAAGCAGGGTCACGCAAGGGTCGTAGCAGACGACGGCCGGTTTATCAGTGCAAATCGCCGTTCCTCTCAACAGTCAAAAGCCATCGCTAGAGTTCTTGTGAACCACAGCCGTTGTTTCGTGCATAAAAAAACGTGCTATTGTAGATAAGCTCACGTCGAGTCGCATTCAAATGACTAACTATGACGACTGCATTGTAAAAAGGGAAAACGGGATCACACGGGTTCACGATGGCTCAGGGGTAAGATAAACCACGCAAAAATAAATTCTTTGAAAATTGTTCGCTCTTTACGGAGGGCACCTAGGATGTTCTCAATTGGTGAGTGTTTAAATGAAAGGGTGTTTGTACTGTGTGTAAAAGCCTGACCGTATCTGTGATGGTTTACGGGAGGCTTACTGTGCCTTTAAAAACACGCTCAGAACAAGCGGTGGACAGATGATGCTACGAGTATACGGTTTTGCGGAAAAAATGCAGTGCGTTCAGTTTCATTCTGTGAGTTCGACAGCTACTTGACTAAATGTTGTATTTTCGCCTTACGCGAATTGCTTTTTTTTTACGTGTAAGACCTATTGTTGTTTTTTTTTTTGTTTTTTTTGACCCCGCAAACGTATAAAAATTATCATATAAGTATGCTGATTGTGAAATAAGGATAGAATTTTCTTCTCTTTTTTTGCAAGTTGTGACTGATGTGACCTTTGGTTAGCCTTTGTATATATATCATATTTCAGTCTCCCTCTCTGTTACGCTGTCTACAGTCAAAATCAACGTCCGTCACATATGTTATTGTAGATAACCTGATTAACGCCGGAGAAAGAGAGAGAGAGAGAGAGAGAGAGAGAGAGAGAGAGAGAGAGAGAGAGAGAGAGAGAGAGAGAGAGAGAGAGAGAGAGAGAGAGAGAGAGAGAGAGAACACAGAGAGAGAGAGAGAGAGAGAGAGAGAGAGAGATCGAGAGAGAGAAATAGAGAGAGAGAAACAGAGCGAGAGAGAAACAGAGAGAGAGAAACAGAGACAGAGAGTCAGAGAGATAAATTCAACTTCAACTTGCCTTCAACTTTACAATTCAAGACAACTTTATTGTCTGAATGTGGAACATACACACATTTTTCAATTTGTCAAACAATTCGCAGATCAAAATGTACACGAACAAGTCAAACTCGAAACAAATACATAACCTACGAGAACCGGTCGAACATGCGGGCAATGGGGGATAACTTCGGGCATTTATATCTGTGGCTGGTCATAAGGGAGGCAGTTCACTCTGATGCTCATCAATTGGCAAAGCAACGGGTGATGTCCCTTGCATTCCGAATTCATAACCAGGCCTCGGAGTGCAATGTATTTGTATACCATACATAGGATGGATTTGTTTGGGGGGAGGGGGGGGGGTGTATGAGGAGAGAGAGTGAGGAGGGGCTGGGGGAAGGAGGAGAAGGGGAGCAAGCAAACAAGGGGATGGGAAACGAACATACACACGCAGCTAATTAGTGTCAATCAAACGAGCATTAATTAGTACATTATTCACCTTCAAACAGCAGTCAACAATTATAAACATGATGTATGTACGCTACAGTAATTGGTGCGTAGAATTGTACGTACTGATGTTAAAAAAAAAGAAAGAAAAAAAAAAGTATCGAGACCGAGAACAATATTGGCAGTTTTTGACACAGTTACTTGCTATCAACAGTATCTACATTTCGCGAACTTAATTTTCGTTTTAATTTTTGTTTATCTATTTTACATTTCATATGCACTGTTAGTTTCAATCAACTCATTCTCTTGCATCCGCCCACGAAAAGTTGGTTTCGGAGTTGTTTTCTGCGGACTTATTACTTATGTATCACCCTTAGAGACCAATACCCGCGCAACGGGACCTTTTGACACAGAGAACATGTTAATAATTCATGTCCATTGTCCATCAAGTTTTGCATGTGCAAATCGAGGTAATAATATGACATCAATGAACAAATGATTGTAGAGTGTGTGAGATGACAAGAGGGTGAGGAACGAGTGTAACCGCTAGGATGTGTGTGTGTGTGTGTGTGTGTGTGTGTGTGTGTGTGCGCGCGATCGAGAAGGTGGACGCTCAACGAACATTATTCCTACCTTCTCTGATAATATCGTCCCCCGATGATACCACAGCTTCAGGGGGGGGGGGGAGGGGGTGCAAAATGAAGAGAGTACAGTACCGTTTAGAACAAGGTTCACGCATCATACATTTACCACGCAGCCAGTCGTACTATTGAGGCCAGATGTTTACATAAAGAACAAGAAATTCCTCCGAGGTAGGAAAATCACCCCCGTCCTTAGCATTCTCACTGCCACCAACTGAGCAGGCACTGCTAACAAGTGTGGTTATTTCCCTTTGACCATTAATATGTCGCTCTATAAGTCCTTGTAGAATCTTAATCCACCAATAACTCTCTAACCGTGTGTTTGACTGGTCCCAATTTTTGTAAGGACCGTCTCAGGAATGTATAGAACCTGTTCACCAAGTTTGGTGACGATCGGTCCGTTCATTCTTGAGATCTATATGCGAACACAAACAAACAAACAAACAAACACATCGAGCGAAACCTATACACACCCCTATACTGGGGGTGTAATAATGTAATACAGGGAGCAATCTTTCTTCGTATTTACGCGGATGCGCAGAGCAGCTGAAAGAAAATGACTTCAGCCGTAATAGAATTTTCTTGCCCCGCCTTCCACAGTATTGACCGAACAGAACGACTGACTCAGAAAAGGCCAGAGGTATGGGACATCAGATAGATAGGCGGTCGCGGAAATGACAGCAAACTTGGAAGAGAAAGAGAGAGAGAGAGAGAGAGAGAGAGAGAGAGAGAGAGAGAGAGAGAGAGAGAGAGAGAGAGAGAGAGAGAGAGAGAGAGAGAATGTGTGTGTGTGTGTGTGTGTGCTTGCGTGCGTGCTTGCGTGCGTGCGTGTGTGTGTACGTGCGTGCGTGTGTGCGTGCGTGCGTGCGTGCGTGCGTGCATGTGCATGTGCGTGTGTGTGTAATAGAGGTGAACACAAATATTTCCGTAATAAAAGAAAACACCCATTTCACTATGGGGAGGGGACTGGGGAAGGGGGGGGGGGGGAGGTGGGTGATGAAATGTAGGGAGAGCAGTGCAGGAAACAAGCTTGATGATGGTTCCGGACCCCGAAATACCCATATTTATGGCCAGTGCGCTCGTCCGTTTGAATACCCCCAGGACGTTGCTTTGAAGGGCATCTCAGGGATGAAAGGTACACCTCTGGCTAGATTGTTTAAAAGGGCATCGCAGGGATGAAAGGTACACCTCTGGCTAGATTGTTTAAAAGGGCATCTCAGGGATGAAAGGTACACCTCTGGCTAGATTGTTTAAAAGGGCATCTCAGGGATGAAAGGTACACCTCTGGCTAGATTGTTTAAAAGGGCATCTCAGGGATGAAAGGTACACCTCTGGCTAGATTGTTTAAAAGGGCATCTCAGAGATAAAAGGTACACCTCTGGCTAGATTGTTTAAAAGGGCATCTCAGGGATGAAAGGTACACCTCTGGCTAGATTGTTTAAAAGGGCACCTCAAAGCGACAAGAGCTGCCGTGCTGACAGCAGTGATGAAAAGTACACCTCTAGCAAGATTGTTCAAAAAGGTAGCTCAAAATCAGCAAGAGTTTCCGTGCTGGAATCATGGTGAAAAGTACACCTCTAGCAAGATTGTTCAAAAGGGTAGCTCAAAATCAGCAAGAGTGTCCGTGCTGGAAGCAGGGTGAAAAGTACACCTCTAGCAAGATTGTTCAAAAGGGTAGCTCAAAATCAGCAAGAGTGTCCGTGCTGGAATCATGGTGAAAAGTACACCTCTAGCAAGATTGTTCAAAAAGGTAGCTCAAAATCAGCAAGAGTTTCCGTGCTGGAATCATGGTGAAAAGTACACCTCTAGCAAGATTGTTCAAAAGGGTAGCTCAAAATCGGCAAGAGTTTCAGTGCTGGAATCAGGGTGAAAAGTACACCTCTAGCAAGATTGTTCAAAAGGGTAGCTCAAAATCAGCAAGAGTTTCCGTGCTGGAATCAGGGTGAAAAGTACACGCTCGATCGATATATGAAAGGCAACACTCGGGACCAGCAAAACCCGAACTGAACTACTTCGCAGACGTTTTATTCAATGAGTATTCCAACTAAAGTACTAAAGGACGCACACTACGCAAGAGTAAAACAAAGTCTTTGGCGCTACACTCGAGACAAATGAAATGGTCTCACTGACGAGCCTCACAGAAAGTAGATGCCGGCTCCTCGAAAATAGGCGCCGTACACGCAGGGGTGAAACTGCTCTCAGGATCGATACATAAGGGGCAACACTTTTACATCGATTGTGCCGCAGGCAGCGGCTCACTCTATACCACGTTTCAACCCCTTTTCGGTTTGCCACCCCCTTCTCCCCCCCCCCCCCCCCCGCACACACCCACTCCCTAGCTCCTCTCCAAACCTACTCCAAAAGCTCCTAAAACTCTGTGGTTTCTTCCAATCACTCGTAAACGTGGCGGTTATTTCCCTCTCCCCGGGCGCCCCTTTCGTCCAATCCTCTTGATCTGTTTGTGTTGTTAATGCCATATTTCATTCTCCTCGTTCGCAACCGTGTTCTGGCATTCAATATTTCAATCCGATTGCGGTGTAAAGTGCGAGTTGTTTTTTTGCTTGAGATTTTCCGGCTACTAGTGGCTGTTTCTTGGTTGTCCTGTAATAACCCCGCGGCCGTACGGTGAATGTTCAAAAATTGATCAGGGAGAAGCATCTCTGTATTGGCTAACCATCTTTTAGTTTTGCACTTACAAGCTACATGTTTCGTGCAGTTTTCAGTAAAAGGGTGTCACACGTAAAGAAATGCAGCAACAACATACAATACATGAAGCTTGCATTTTTGAATTTTAAGTCATAAACTGTTCCTACACCAACAAAAATAAAGATAAAAAATAAAAGCACTCACACAACATTGATTGATTGATTAAATTAATCACTGACAAAACAAAAGATTCATTTCCCCCAATGTTCTTCGTAGGAGCCGTCGTTTCTCTGTTCATTTCATAGAAACACCATCGAATTATTGATCTAGGAACATGGAAAGTACACTACATAGACCTGCGTAACGTTCAAAGCTAAACTGACTTAACCGCTGTCTCAAATTTCGGCCTCACCGTCGCCCGCCTGCACGCAAACGATTTCCTGATGATCTCCCGAGGGAGAAAAGTGTCTTCCGCAATTTTGGCCTCTCAGAAATACCCTCCAGACGTCATTTGGGTCGGCGTGCTGCTCGTGTACTTTGCCGGGAGAAGCTCCAGATTTCTCTCTGTTGTCCGGTCCCCTCGGCTTTGTTTAGCTATGAAGGATTTGGAAATGCCAGTTGAGGTTGTCACTAGCAGATGTGTTAACGAAATTAAATTTCCGCTGGTCCCCAGCTCCCCCCTAAGCAACTCTCCTTTTCCCCCAAACCGCTCTTGTTCCTTCCCCCATACACCAACGCAGACAGACCGACCGACAGACAGACCGACCGACAGACAGACATAAGGCCTTTGGCGATCATGCAACAGGCCTTTGTCTTGAACTCGCAGCAACCATTTTCAACGGAACGTATGAAAATAAATGTGCTGATTCAGAAACTCCCTTTTCATCACTATTCTCTAGAAACTACCATAATAACAATGTACGTACTCTACTAATCTTACAGAAAACATCTGAGGGCTGAACCAAGTGTATGAGAGGGAAGGGAGGGCTTTCCAACATGAGGCATAGGTTTAGGGTCTGGCCAGGTGGGGGGCCTGAGGGGGGGGGGGGGGGGGCTAGCCCCAGACGCAGTTGACATTTAGCATTTGAACGCGGTATTTTGGATCTCTCCTTTAGAATAAAGGTACAGCTTCCGGCTAGGGAGTGGGGGGCTTCTGGAACCCCATGGGACCCCCCCCCCCCCCTCCTTCCCTCCTTGAGAAAAACGGACATCTACCGGCTAAGGGGAATGGGGGTGGGGGGGCTTCCGGAACCCTGAAATCCCCCCCCCTCCCCCCCCCCCCCCCCGGTCTGTAGATCCAGTCCTGCATCTATAGAAGACAACTTTTACCGAGTGTCCGCAAGCCCTTCTCCAGGCCACTGACTTCGTTGTTGAACTCGGTGCTGAAGGGAAGAGGATGAAAATTGAAAGAAGTCCCTCGGGATCGCTGCACTTCCACACACAATGTGACCGGATATTCCCTGACAGGAACAATCAGGCAGCACAGTGACGTCCCCTGACAGACAATGTCATCGATTGATGCCCTTGGACATAGTGTTTTTTCTGTATTTCTTCTTTTGCTTTTTATTCTGAAATTTCCTTTTTATTTGTCTATTTTATTAAAGGGGGGGGGGGGGGCGGTATCTCGACGGACATTGTCATCGATTGATGCAGTTTGTTTCAGTCTTTCATCTTTTGCTTTTCATTCTGACATTTGTGTGTGTCTTTTGTTTCCTTTTAATTTGTCTATTTCAAGGGGAGGGGGGAGGGGAGGGGGTAGGGGAGAAGAGGGCGGTATCTCGACGGACATTGTCATCGATTGAATCCTTTAGACCCCGGTGGAGAGGGGTGTCCCAATGAAAGTTGTCTCGGCCCAGGCATCTTGTGATTTAACTGCTCTCTTTGTCTTCCTTTCTCTCCTCATTCCTGGCCATCGCTCTCTCATTCTCCATTTTCCTCCTGCGCTTCATCCTTTGAAACTGCCGGTTCGGATAAAACCAGATATTCCTGGGCTGTGCAGCATTTTACGACTGACGTGCACCACAAACGTCATCCACATACGTCACCCGTGCACAAACAGTTGACGCAGATGGAGGTTTTTAGCAGCCAACTTTCCCAGTCATTACAAATAAATCGTTTGTCAAGTGGGCGCCTAACAATCTGCTAAAATCGAATCCAATCTTCCATGAAAAAGGAGCGGTTGACGCAGTCTTTTGTGTGGTGACGGTGAAGAAGGGAGAAATAATGTGCGGCTGTGCCCCTAAAGGTCCATTCACACGCGCCAATAACCGCGCAGGATGGAGGAAAACCAAATTTACTGCTTCCAAGGAGGATTTAAGTTGATATGGGGGTAAAATATGTTGTGGTCTGCCAATAGAAGTTTTGTTATTCCAAAAGCCAAAGTGTGGTGCAAACTGCAGCGGTTTCCAATACTGACCTTGGCAAAGACGCGTTGTCAAAAGGCTATAGGAATTAGTGTGATACGCACTAACTCATATATAAACGTATTACATAATACACCATTGTATAATGAGAAATGCTAAAGATCAGATGCGTGGTAAGAGTTTAAATCGGTATTGCCAGAGAAGGGTTGATGGCAAAGAAAAACAACGCGCTCGACGTTTAAATCATCAAACGAAACAAAGTTCAAGCTGGCGCCATCACCAACCTGTGCCTGCGGTCAAGAGGACCAAACAGCGGAACACATCTTACAGCGATGTCCCTTACTAGATGAGGAACGAAAAGAAGTGTACGGCAAGGCTCAGAAACAGTTTCTACCCCCAGGCTGTCCTGGCTTTTAATAACCGGTAAATGAACTCTACAGATTGTGACACGTTTTAGGATGCTCTAGGAGTATGCTTTTAGTAGCTGACATTACATACTGTGATATATAGAGTGGGTTTTAGTATGGTGACACCACTGTGACGCGATGAAGCCAGACTATGTTTTAGCAGCTGGTTATATTACCGGAATACACATCTAGTATGTTTTAGTAGTTTTAGTCGTTCTTTAACCACTGTGATGTGTTGGAAGAGTTTATTTTTATGTGCTGTTTTAGAGGTACATTTTATCAGTATGGAACATGTTCAGTTCTTACAGTAGTTGATAGTGGGGGGGGGGAGGGATCCTATCTTATTCTGCGTACTTTTATTGTGGTTCCGATAGCTCTTAGAGTTTCATAGTTCTCACCATGTCTGTATAGTGTATGTATTAGTTACTGTGATACCAAATTGTCTTACCCATGTATGTATGATGCTATGCGCCAGTGATGTATGAATGCTATTTATTTTTGTTTTTATCACACAGCAAGCTGCTTTCCTCGTGTATTTTTTATGTTCATTCATGTATTGTACACTTGGCAATAAATTATCTATCTATCTATCTATCTATCTAAGTGTGGCCGTCACCAACTCCCTTGCAGACCAAACTATACGGCAGTCGACAGGAGTTGGAGAAAACGACAACATTTATCACCAGTGCTGGACTGATTGTGTAACCTCTGCGAACGCCAAGAAGAAGAAGAAGATCAAACGAAACCTATAAATGCAGAAGCATCCAACCCTGCACTGAAAGTGTGTTACTCAGTACAACAAACGATAAAGGGAGTTCCAGCAGGGGTATCGATTGTCTATCCACTGCGCTGTCGTGGAGGCTATCCCTCTCAGATTCCCCGTCCGTTTGAGGAGCAGTTGTTACTTTCTGCAAGCTCAGCAGATATCTAAACGGCGATGATGGTGCCACTAAAGTGACAGTTTTATCTTCATGGAAGGTTTGGTGGAATCAATTTCTCTCTCATACGGGGACATTTTATGGTCGAGTCATGATGGCGTCGTAAAATTGCGATGTTTTCCCTCTCTTCTTTTTAGTCAGTTTTGTATGCATTTTTATTGTGAGAGGAGGGAGGTTGGCTCGACCGTGGAGGTGGCGAGGTTGGGGTTTGGGGTTGGGAGCTAGTTGAGGGCAAAACTATGAAGCCTGTTAGAACGTGTCCTAATTCCTATTCCGAATACCGGCACGGTTGGCCAAGTGGTAAGGCGTCCGCCCCGTGATCGGGAGGTCGTGGGTTCGAACCCCGGCCGGGTCATACCTAAGACTTTAAAATTGGCAATCTAGTGGCTGCTCCGCCTGGCGTCTGGCATTATGGGGTTAGTGCTAGGACTGGTTGGTCCGGTGTCAGAATAATGTGACTGGGTGAGACATGAAGCCTGTGCTGCGACTTCTGTCTTGTGTGTGGCGCACGTTAAATGTCAAAGCAGCACCGCCCTGATATGGCTCTTCGTGGTCGGCTGGGCGTTAAGCAAACAAACAAACAAACAAACAAACAAACAAACTATTCCGAATAATGTTTTTTCCGCAAAACTAGGGCTTTGCGTGAATACAGATACGCGTGCTTGCACGTCAACACCGAATGCGTATTTGAGTTATAAATCCACACAAAAAACATGTGCAGGTTACAGAACTGTGAAGATTGTGAGGATGTAAGGTTTACTTCAAGTAATACTTGGCTATTCCGCCCTATTTTCGACCGCAACGACATTAATTTGCTTGCAGGCGTATTAGTACTGAATACCTTTCGATTCGCGGATCGTATGAGGGGCATAATTATGAACTCTCTCTCTCTCTCTCTCTCTCTCTCTCTCTCTCTCTCTCTCTCTCTCTCTCTGAGTCTCTCTCCCTCTCTATCCCTCTGTCTTTCTCTGTCTCTCACTCTCTGTCTCCCTCTGTCTCTCTGTCTCTGTCTCTCTGTCTGTCTCTGTCTGTCTGTCTGTCTCTCTCTCTCTCTCTCTCTCTCTCTCTCTCTCTCTCTCTCTCTCTCTCCAACCCCTCAGTTACAGTCAGCAGTGCCAGTCCCCGAGTGGGTGAATGGACAGTTTACGAAGTTGGCAGACAACAAATAGTTCGATGTTTACTTTCAATTTCCCCCGCAGTTGATCGGCGGGCCCTGTGCAAGTGCTGACCACACCATTAAAAACAGCGATCAAACTCCCAATGATCAATCGTCAAAAACGTCCGCCATTGGCAACAAAGTATATAATTATGCCTGACCATCATACTTTGTGACAGCACTTCCGAGGCTCTCTCTCAGAATTGTGGAAACTAAGTTAGAGGGTACAAACGTGTTGACAAGAAGTTAGAGTAGAAACGTGCGGAGACGAAGTTATAGAGGCTTGGGGCGTTAGGGAAATAACGTTGAGTTTGAAGTGTAAACTTCGGAGGTCCCGAGAGTTCGCCTCTCTGTCTGATGTCATTTGCGCGACCATCGATCGAGAAATCAATTTGACTCCCCCATGTTATCTATTTCTCACATTGGATCACCTCATCCATGCACACTTCTCCCACAGCGCGACCCATTTCTCTCTGTCTATCTGTCTGACCACTCTCTCTCTCTCTCTCTCTCTCTCTCTCTCTCTCTCTCTCTCTCTCTCTCTCTCTCTCTCTCTCTCTCTCTCTCTCTCTCTCTCTCTCTCTCTCTCTCTCTCTCTCTCTCTCTCTCTCTCTCTCTCTCTCTCTCTCTCTCTCTCTCTCTCTCTCTCTGCGCATTGTGTGTGTGTGTGTGTGTGTGTGACCCTCTCTCACCCCTCCGCCTTCTCATTCAGAGACCCAAAGATGACAAGTCCAGTGAGCTGAGCTCCCCGGCCCCCAAGTATCCCACTCCTTCATCCTCACTGTACTCTCTAAACTGAAATGTTCCACTTTTGAACACATTTCTGTAACAAATGTGGAACACTTTGTGACATAGCACTTACTTCTACTAGCAAGCTAATCCACTGCATGGTTGGATGAAATAAAAGCTGTTCTCACAATGAACTATACTAATGATCAACGGACGTTTTGCATAGAGACCTATTTTCGCACAAAATCATACAGAGATGTGCAAGTACAGTTCCAGAGACACTTCGGTCAGCGCGATTTCTATCTTTGGGATACCTGAAAGACAACATCTACAGGAACAACCCACAGACAATCACAGAACTCAAGAGAGCCATCACAACAACCATTCGCGGAATCTCGCAACAGGAGTGTGTGCGGGTGATTGATAACTTTGCGCGGCGAGTTCAAGTTTGCCTGCAGCGGCGTTTGGAGCATGTTCTGTAGAATGAGCATAACTTTCCTGAAAGACAAGCTAGAACGCTAAAAAATTTCTGTGCAAATCATGCAGAGGCTACTTGTGTGTGTAAATAAATTTTATGAAGATTGCTTTATTTTTGTTCAATTTATGACGTTTTGTTTGGGTACTCTTTTTTTTGGGTCACCCTGTAGTATTACTTTCCCCATGCACGGTCTTGTGGCTCCAGGGTTAAGGTGCACGAACCATGCACACAAAAAGGTGCCACCCAAACAGGGGAGAACAAACCGCGGGTTCTGATTCGTTGAAATCACAACACATCTCAGTTTCAACCAATCTAACACTGCGGGTGGCTCCCGTTTGGTTGGTAACTATCTCGTGCACACCACCCCTGCAGCCCCTGTCAGCCCTGACGGTGACCACGTGGCCCGCAAATCTCTGTCAGCCATCGATCCCCACAGCAAAACACAACCCGTGTGGGACCGACACGCTTTGGGAGGATCAAGGAGGACATTGGATTGGCTGTGGGAGGAGGAGCGTCGTTGGGGGTGGGAGTGAGAGGGTTTGGGAGGAGAGGAAAGCGATTTACTGGAAGGGGTAAAGGCATGCTTTGTGATGGGATGGGGGGGGGGGGGGGTTGAGGGTTTGGGATCGGGTGGGAGAGGGGGTTAGTGAGCTAGGTGAGAAAAGCTATGGGGGGAATGGTTTACAAGGAGGGGTAGAGACTCACTCTGGAGGTGGGGTTCTGTAGCTCAGCTGGTGTTGGATAAATATTGTGAGAATTGCCCGGGAAAACACACATGCCGGGGGGAACAACCAGAGGCCGTTGATATAAGAAATGAACACACGAGTATGGCCAGAAAGGCTTGTTTGTCCACTGGTAATCCAATTCTGATTCACACATACTCATACAACCCAATGCTTTAAATCAATATGTTTGATCTGATTCTTGTTCAAAGATACTCAAACAGAGTCAAAGTCAAGCTGTACATCACTACCAGTAGTCTAAGTCCAATTCATTGATATTCACGCCAAGTGACCCCAAGGGCCTTTTTATCATAAACCGCCTTTCTTTTACACCAAAGACCAAGGGGAAGAAAAAACATGAGGCACCACATACGAGATTGTGTGTTTAGTATCCAAAACACACACACACACACACACACACACACACACACACATATATATACACACACACACACACACACACACACACACACACGCGCGCGCGCACGAACGCAAATCAATATTGTATTATTACTTTTTTAAAGGTCTGTATGTGTCATTACATTATATATACGACCTTTTAAAATAAGGAAAAAGCTTCAAAGGCAGAGAGGGTGCGGGGGCAAGGAGGAGAAGGCGAGTTTAGGAGAACAGCTCATCAATATCTTGACAGATGTCATGCAGAAAATGTCCAATTCACGCACACGGCAAGCAAAGAGAACAACTACTTGTGTGATGTTTGTGGTCGATGTTCACGGCGCCAACTTCTCTCTCTGCCTCTGGGGGCTGCAACGTGTTCCTCTTCTGTTGCGTCAATACTTCTAGCGCTCTTTAATAATGTCAAGCATGTTTGGCTGCCAATTCCCCCCATTGCATCGACCGTTCCATGTAAGGCAAAACCATGTTCGACATCGGTTGCCATAATGATAATCACTGCATGCGATGAGCACCAGCTAGTTCAGTTTTCCTCTGAGCAGGAGGTCTGTTTTTTTCTAATTAGGAAGTTAGGCTAATCTGATCAGACAAAAGAGAAAAATACGCGTAAACGTTTTATATAAATTGTTGCGCGTACTCATCAATAGAAGCAAATTGTTTAGTTTTTATCTAGGAGGGATCTTTCTACAGTGCATTATATTATCAGTGTGTCAGCTTTGAAAGATGAACGTGGTGAGGGGTAGGTTTGGGGTGGAACGTTGGGTAAGGTGGAGGATGGACAGAGATTATTTGTTTGTACTAGCCGTATGTCAGAGAGAGAGAGAGAGAGAGAGAGAGAGAGAGAGAGAGAGAGAGAGAGAGAGAGAGAGAGAGAGAGAGAGAGAGAGAGAGAGAGAGAGAGAGAGAGAGAGAGAGAGAGAGAGAGAGAGGAGAGAGCGAGAGAGAGAGAGAGAGAGAGAGAGAGAGAGAGAGAGAGATCCCTGTTTTCATTCGGAATCCTCAGGGGCACTTTGACAGAAGTGTGATTGTCACCCGGTCATGGCAGGAATTAGAATTCTCTTTATATTGACTGGGGGGGGGGCAGAGAGAGAGAGAGAGGGGGGCAGAGAGAGAGAGAGAGAGAGAGAGAGAGAGAGAGAGAGAGAGAGAAAGAAAAAGAGAGACAGAGACAGAGAGTGCCAGAGAGAGAAATTCCTGCTTTCATCCTGTTTGAATCCTCAGAGGTATACTTCAACAGAAGTGTGATTGTCAGTCATGAAAAAAACTAACCGGATTTGCCCGAAACGGACTCAGGTGGTAGCTCGCAGCGGAAGTGTTCTTTATTCCTCGGCACACCAGACAAAAAAGATAAAATTAAAATGCGCAAGTTAAAAGGGCAAAAGTATACGAAGATATTTTTGTGTGGCCAGAATGCTCTTTCACTGATTGGGTTTGAAGCTGTGATGGTGCACAGCGAAAGGAACAGTCCCAGAAGCAGGAATTGGAATTTCTCTTTTTTTGACTCTATGTGTGTGTGGGGGGGGGGGGGTGGGACGCCGGAGAGAAATGGAACGTAGAGAGAGATAAACGAGGACAGAGAGAGAGACTGAGAGAGAGAGAGAGAGAGAGAGACAGAGAGAGAGACAGAGACAGAGAGAGAGAGACAGACAGAGAGACAGACAGACAGACAGAGACAGAGACAGACAGACAGAAACAGAATGAGAGAGGGAGAGCGGAGAAAGATGACTACCACCTGCTCCAACGTGAAGAACAAGTCGTCCTACTCAGACTCCGCACTGGACATAACAGACTAAACCATCATATGACCACAAAGCTGAAGCTAGTTCCCTCCCCCCTATGTCCGTGTGGCAAGAATCAGACAGCAGAGCACATCCTGCAGGCTTGTCCATACCACAGTGCTCTGAGGGACACCATCTGGCCAGAGGAGACAGCGCTACAAAAGAAGCGATGCGGCCCCAGAGAGGACTTGGAGAGGACAGCACGTTTCGCCCTGCAGTCCGGACTGACGATCTAACAGCGAACGATAAAGAAGAAGAGAGGGAGAGATAGAGAAAACAGACAGACAGACACAGAATGAGAGAGGGAGAGACAGACAGACAGACAGACAGACAGACAGACAGACAAGCAGACCGTCATACAGAAATATCCCACGCAGGAGCTGATGAGAGAGACACTCTGATGCCAGTATCATGCATGTGTTGAGCATGGAAGCAGTGACGCATGGAAGCATGTTGGTGATTGCAGGGTTAGATCGATCAGCTAGCAATTCAGGCTGAAAGGGTCAGGCCTGTAATGGCTTGATTGCACAGTAGCTGATGTGAAACAGACATCGTAACGGTTGATGGGATTATTACTTCGCCAACCAAGACTGGCTAGTGCGATTGTTGTTGGTGGCATGTTCATTTTTATATACACTTTAAAATAAGTTAGGGATGGTTAAATAAAAAAAGTCTACATTTTTTTTAAATGTAATAAAAACCGAAAGTCCAATAATTGAATTTGTGCTTTAGAATTCACAAAAGGGTTGATTACTTGTTGCTCCAGAAGCAATGTTGGCATTGTTGTGTCATGCTTCACACGTGAAAACATTATAATTTTGGCATTGTTGTGTCATGCTTCACACGTGAAAAGATTACAATTTTGGCATTGTTGTGTCATGCTTCACACGTGAAAAGATTATAATTTTGGCATTGTTGTGTCATGCTTCACACGTGAAAAGATTACAATTTTGGCATTGTTGTGTCATGCTTCACACGTGAAAAGATTACAATTTTGGCATTGTTGTGTCATGCTTCACACGTGAAAAGATTACAATTTTGGCATTGTTGTGTCATGCTTCACACGTGAAAAGATTATAATTTTGGCATTGTTGTGTCATGCTTCACACGTGAAAAGATTATAATTTTGGCATTGTTGTGTCAGGCTTCACACGTGAAAAGATTATAATTTTGGCATTGTTGTGTCATGCTTCACACGTGAAAAGATTACAATGTTGGCATTGTTGTGTCATGCTTCACACGTGAAAACATTATAATTTTGGGCAATTTTGTTTAAAGGTACTGAACTTGTCAAATCCAGGTGCACGGAGCCCCTGGGGCTTTTAGTCATACCTCAGGCAGCTATCCGTTAGAAGAACTACCAAGTTTCATTGACTTGCACCCAAAGAGTCAAGAACTGCGATTTTTTTACGAATTAATTTCGTACTCGGACCCGGCTGGTCTTGGCCTATTTTTGGATCTAAATTTAGATCAGGTAGATCACCACATCATGCACAAAAAGACACGTCACTAGCAAACTATGTCAGACGTCATCATGAGTTTTTGTAAAACAAAATGGAGGCCGGAATCACTCAGTTGAATCGAACTCCGACCAAACACCACGTAATAACTAGGTTAATTTATGCACTCGCGTGAACAAGAAACTGTCGAGCTTCACATATATGTCATCGTTGGGTAGTTTTGGGTTTGTTTTACTACCAGGATTTTTGAACTGTAAATGCACTCAGTTGCAACAAAAACGCAAAACGAAGGCTATGAGCTGCACTGTGCCTTTAAGAGTCCTATGAAATCGGTGCAAAATAGGAAACGGCAAAAACTTGCGATGGACATGTTACAATGGGCCATGAACGGTGCTCAAACTCGTAACCGCCAGACAGCAGCAGACCAAAATAGCGTGTCCGAGCCTCCCAAAGTAGTCTCCTTCTTCCGCCAGTGTCTGGTGAGGATGGCTCAGAAACTTCACAGCCGACTCTTATATTAAAGGCATATGTACGCGCTCCCGTGTTTACAAAGTGTAGTTTGCCCATAATCGATGTCAAACGCACCATAAGACCATGTAATGACGATATGTCGCCATGCGCGGACCATATACATGCATTACAGCTTGTTTTAGAGTCTCAAAAACTTTGGATGTAAACAAAGACGCGGAGTTATTTCCCTTGCGTCAACGCTACCTCTGTTGGCAAATCTATAAATAGGACGATCCAGATCAAAATGAAAATTAACATATCTCAACATTGAAGGGGTCCTAGACCACAATATTTTGCAGGGAACTTAATTTAGCATGTCTCCAGCTGTTGGTAAAGCAATTAGTGTGTATAGTCATCGAATACATATGGCTTTAACCATTCGGGTACAGTCGTCCCTGAGGGATTTCAAGCCTCCGGCGCCGGACTGCTGACGGCACAAGACGAGATGGCTTCACCGTTGGGACAAATCAATGAGCGGGACATTTGCTCAGCGCTTTATTGAGATTACTCAACAGTTGATGCTGGTCTCTCCCCCAACCACCAGTGTACGGAATGGCAGGGTGACGATCAATAGCCGCTTAAAAGTCAAGAAGATCACACGACACAAGCCAGCGGCTGCTAAATTGCTGTTGTGGATTGGGGGTGTTTGTACAAAGAGGAATAGTTGGTAACTGGTTGGTAGTTGGTTCTGTAATGATTTCCTCTATTTTACATATACGATGACCTTCTGCGTACTGCTTTCAAAGGAAAAGCCCCCCCCACACACACACACACACACACACAAATGCATGGTCAAGGTCGAAGGCTGATGTACTTTCCACTCGCACAAGAAACTTAAACTACCATGAAACAATCAGAGAAAGAGTGCGTGTGAGAGAGCGAATTGGCTTTTTTATTTTCAGTTCTCAGGTGTGCATCAGCAGAAATGCTTTTAATTCCTTAAATTCTCAGACAGAATTCCTGCTTTGTCTTTCAAGTCTGATCTGACGTCAAACAGCACACGTTACTGTCACAGTCACACTCTCCACGTGTTGTTCACATTGGCTGGATGAAGACTATGCACACAGCAGCTTGCTCAATCAGCACGTGCACACATAATGTGGGCCAACTCTGCACTGTCCTATTACGTGTGTCTCCATCCCCAATCACATCACTGGTCGTTACATCGGTCAAGTTGAGTCTTAATGACCGTTACGCAACCCGTTCAGTCGAGGACCTATAGCAGCTTGTGGCCAACCCTTCTCCCAATGACTCATATGGGGCCAACCGAAAAGTTTCTGATACACATTTTCCCCCCGTGTTGGTCATCCGGTAAATCACCGTAGACCCGTCCAGACCTTGACACAGGACAGGAGGTTCACCCTTCCGCTCTGCAGTTTGCACAGGGACCGGACACACTGTAGAATAGTGGTACAGTGGAACCCCCATTTTAAGACCCCCCCCCTTTTTAAGACCTGATTTTGTCAGATTTTTGGAGGTCTTAAAAGGGGGGTTCCACTGTCTGAGTGTGGTTTTCAGGTCTCGGCTTTGGTCCCTGACGCATACATTTTTGTTCTGACGCATTCGTTTGAGCCCTGGCAGGTCGACCATCCGATAGCTTTGACATCTGGGACGTCATAGGACCATCCATTTTCCTCCTAAGCGGATAGAGCCAGAACAGTTTGACCAATTCATACTTTCAAGCCAGGTTCATTGGCTGGTTGGTTGTCGGTTTTTAACGGAGCTTCAACCTATTTGGCCATGGGGTACCGATTCCAGGTCCTACTGACCTATTTATCTTCTGAGTCTGGGAACAACACTCAAGTGAAATGATGTTCTGATTCCGTGTGAGAGTCTGCACAGATCTGTGGCTGTGTATATGAAGCAAGGAACCATTAACAGTTTATTTTGTTTTGCTCCTAGGATCCTTTATCATATCATAAACTTCATGGCTTTGTAAATGACGAATCTGAAAAAATACTGTTTAAACTAACTACAACATTTTCGAATGACAGTTGGGAGCGGTAGGAAAGGGTGTGTGTTCAGAGACTCGAGTAGGATGCGATTCTCTAGAGCATGAGATCTTTGATTCTAACTACAACATTTTCGAATGACAGTTGGGAGCGGTAGGAAAGGGTGTGTGTTCAGAGACTCGAGTAGGATGCGATTCTCTAGAGCATGAGATCTTTGATTCTAACTACAACATTTTCGAATGACAGTTGGGAGCGGTAGGAAAGGGTGTGTGTTCAGAGACTCGAGTAGGATGCGATTCTCTAGAGCATGAGATCTTTGATTCTAACTACAACATTTTCGAATGACAGTTGGGAGCGGTAGGAAAGGGTGTGTGTTCAGAGACTCGAGTAGGATGCGATTCTCTAGAGCATGAGATCTTTGATTCTAACTACAACATTTTCGAATGACAGTTGGGAGCGGTAGGAAAGGGTGTGTGTTCAGAGACTCGAGTAGGATGCGATTCTCTAGAGCATGAGATCTTTGATCCTAACGACAACATTTTCGAATGACAGTTGGGAGCGGTAGGAAAGGGTGTGTGTTCAGAGACTCGAGTAGGATGCGATTCTCTAGAGCATGAGATCTTTGATCCTAACGACAACATTTTCGAATGACAGTTGGGGGCGGTAGGAAAGGGTGTGTGTTCAGAGACTCGAGTAGGATGCGATTCTCTAGAGCATGAGATCTTTGATCCTAACGACAACATTTTCGAATGACAGTTGGGAGCGGTAGGAAAGGGTGTGTGTTCAGAGACTCGAGTAGGATGCGATTCTCTAGAGCATGAGATCTTTGATCCTAACGACAACATTTTCGAATGACAGTTGGGAGCGGTAGGAAAGGGTGTGTGTTCAGAGACTCGAGTAGGATGCGATTCTCTAGAGCATGAGATCTTTGATCCTAACGACAACATTTTCGAATGACAGTTGGGAGCGGTAGGAAAGGGTGTGTGTTCAGAGACTCGAGTAGGATGCGATTCTCTAGAGCATGAGATCTTTGATCCTAACGACAACATTTTCGAATGACAGTTGGGAGCGGTAGGAAAGGGTGTGTGTTCAGAGACTCGAGTAGGATGCGATTCTCTAGAGCATGAGATCTTTGATCCTAACGACAACATTTTCGAATGACAGTTGGGAGCGGTAGGAAAGGGTGTGTGTTCAGAGACTCGAGTAGGATGCGATTCTCTAGAGCATGAGATCTTTGATCCTAACTACAACATTTTCGAATGACAGTTGGGAGCGGTAGGAAAGGGTGTGTGTTCAGAGACTCGAGTAGGATGCGATTCTCTAGAGCATGAGATCTTTGATCCTAACTACAACATTTTCGAATGACAGTTGGGAGCGGTAGGAAAGGGTGTGTGTTCAGAGACTCGAGTAGGATGCGATTCTCTAGAGCATGAGATCTTTGATCCTAACTACAACATTTTCGAATGACAGTTGGGAGCGGTAGGAAAGGGTGTGTGTTCAGAGACTCGAGTAGGATGCGATTCAAAAGAGCATGAGATCTTTGATCCTAACTACAACATTTTCGAATGACAGTTGGGAGCGGTAGGAAAGGGTGTGTGTTCAGAGACTCGAGTAGGATGCGATTCTCTAGAGCATGAGATCTTTGATCCTAACTACAACATTTTCGAATGACAGTTGGGAGCGGTAGGAAAGGGTGTGTGTTCAGAGACTCGAGTAGGATGCGATTCTGGGTGAATATAGGGGTGGAGGAAATCTTATCACGACAGGTTATTTTAGCTGCTGTGTCAGCTGAACCCTACCAGCAATGCAAACCCAAAATAAACTCGTTGCTTTGTTTGAGTAATCAGAATGGGTGTATTCTGATACTGCAAAGAAAGTCATCAATGGATAGCAATCTTCATACAGTTAAATAAAAAATAAAAATCTCGTTTTGTACTCACAGTACAACGAAAGGTACATCGACTGACTACCTCCATAATTAAAACTTCTATCAACTCAACAAACAAAACTTAATGGATCCTGGTGTCTACGTGCAGGGTACTACTACTTGCTTCCACGTACGCTCGCCGGGTACTATGAATAATTAAAAGGAGTGCTTTGATTATGCTCGCTCACCCAGATAGCGGCCTCTGCCCTGCCTTAGTCACAGACCATTACGCATTTCTCGAGGCTCCCGTGCCAGAACATGCATAATTGAAAACGGAGGTCACGGCCATCATCACACCTAGACCATTTTTGACGTGTAACCGTGTGCCGAAACACTACGATCACCTCGGGAAGCGAAGTGCTATCAAACAGGATTGAAAATGTTAGGGTTAATTTCTTAGCCCTATAAAAACTGTTATGCAAACCCGAAGGTTTCCATGAACATACAGACAATCGGAAACCACCAGACCTATGGATTTCAATTGAGCTCATTGACATCATTAAGCACAACAGCGTGCAGATTTTGTTTTCAGAATCAGCTCCATAGCCGTGTCACCAACTTACCAACTTCACGCTAACACTGTCAAATGCGGTTGCACTTCAGAGAATTGACAAGAATTTATCTTCGAGAGACCAGTGCCACCTTTCTCACATCAGTGGCAATGCCAAGACGAAACCTACATCTTTGCGTATGGACGTCGATGATTTTATCAGGCTATCGATTAAGATATAACGATGCATGTGCCGCATGCTTACGTGTTATCGGTGTCAATGGAATTTATCTGAGCGTAGGCTACACTTTCTTTCATATTGCTGGTACATGTACCAATGACCTCAAAAGTCCACACAGTTGCCATCAGCAGCAGTGTAAATGAATAAACGTGCATCCAGATTCACCGGCTCCGAGTTATCAATCAAAAAGGAATTCGACTGTCTAATTAAGCATCCTCAAGTTATCAGTGTTGAAGACTTCAAACGTCTGCATGTCGTGGGGCAGATTTACCGCACTTCTTATCAATCCAAGAAATACAGTTTTCTCAAAGTGACATTCAGGACGATTTACATAGTGCACGTTCTGAAAAGGAATTCTTTGCTGCCTAAAAATCTAATCGCCGAAAATCATTCGTTTAGAGTGCATGACTAAATAATTGCAAGTATTCCGACCTGTTCTGTGTTAATCTGCACACACTTTCTCTACCACTGCCGAGAAGAACAATCTTTGACGGTATGCGCCGTGATGAATCACGGGTTAATCTCAATAATATACTACCAGGGAATGTTTACAAGATTCCGTCCAAAAACCAGAATGGAATCACAAACTTCCTGCAACTCGGGCAAAGTTCCCGGACATCAAAGGATTACATAACAGCCAGGAAGAATACCTTGCCTGTCTCAAGTCATGTTCTTACAAACATTCTCCGAATTTTTCTCATTAAGGACTACTGCCTGTTCTGCGGTTCGTTTGTTTGTTCTTAATTTTCTGACAATCTTCCCAAACACTTTTCGATAAGAAGTGAACGCCTCTTCAAATTTGATTCTTTCATTTCTTTAATTTAACAAAAATCATTGCCAGAAAAAATACCTTGACTGTGTCAAGTCATGTTTGTACAAACATTCCCCGAAGTCGTCCAATTATGACTGTCTACATCATGTTCCGCACTTTTTACAAACATATTTCTCGATAAGAAGGAAAGTCCTTTTAAATTGCGATTCCTTTCTTTTGTTTCAGTGCCAGCTAGATGCTCCTTCCCTATGCCGCGTGGTTTGTGTTGGTAACTCTGCAAGAAGCTGTTTGAAGTTGAACCTTTCTATCTCCATTTGCCGTGTCGTCGAGTGATGGACACGACTGATGAAAACTAAGGTCCTGCAGCCTTCACAAGTCCAGTCTTCACAAGTCCAGTCTTCACAAGTCCAGTCTTCAGGGCAAACGGGTGTGGAGGATGACAGGTGGAGTACACTTTCCACTTTCCTGCTGCACATCGCCAGGTGACTCAACATTTAAAAAAACTGGACGTAGTAGTCTTTCAGTAATGTTTGTTTTGTGATATAGTGGGTGTCCTGAGCTGGCCTGGGGCTTAGTCTCTGTGACTCAACATTTAAAAAACTGGACGTAGCAGTCTTTCAGTAATGTTTGTTTTGTGATATAGTGGGTGTCCTGAGCTGGCCTGGGGCTTAGTCTCTGTGACTCAACATTTAAAAAACTGGACGTAGCAGTCTTTCAGTAATGTTTGTTTTGTGATATAGTGGATGTCCTGAGCTTGCCAATAGCTTAGTCTCTGTGACTCAACCTTTAAAAAACTGGACGTAGCAGTCTTTCAGAAATGTTTATTTTGTGATATAGTGGGTGTCCTGAGCTGGCCTGGGGCTTAGTCTCTGTGACTCAACCTTTAAAAAACTGGACGTAGCAGTCTTTCAGTATTGTTTATTTTGTGATATAGTGGATGTCCTGAGCTGGCCTGGGGCTTAGTCTATGTGACTCAACCTTTAAAAAACTGTTTTGGATTTAAACCTATCTAAGGAGAATGCCCATCGACAATGGTTTGTGCTTGTTTTTACCTTCCTAGCCATCCTTCCCAAACCACAAAGCAGTGACCTACTTTTACAGCCTAACGGTAGTATAAGGGCGACAACTCAGATACTGTAATCTGTACTGGACGGCTTTTGTATCTGTGACTCTCTCCAGTGGATGCAACGAAGTGGATTTGCCCCTTCCGACAAACTCATCGATCTGCTACAGCGAAAGGAAAAGATCTTTAGCTTCTTCTGAGTATTATCCACTGGTGAATCTCACTACGCACAGAGGAACAGCCTCTCCTTTGCGTCAAATTTGTTCTGAGCTCATTTGGGCTTACTTGCTGACAACCCCACAATTCCCCCCCCTCCTCCCCAATAACATAATAATAATAACCAATCAATGAATAAATCCCAAAACTTATCGATGATCTACGACGAAAGGAAAGGATGTCCATCATCTTGTAACCTCGCTCCTGGATGGCTGCCTCCGCGAGGCCAACACAAGTGTATTTGTCCTGTGCAAGAAGCGAACCCCTCGCCAAGGATACTCGTTGATTGGCTACGTGCTCGGGAAAAAGGAGCAAAGCCCGGGAGAACGAGGGTATAGTGAAAGAAAAACAAAACATCGCCCAAGAATAACTCCTTGAAAGGAAAGAGAGAGAGAGAGAGAGAGAGAGAGAGAGAGAGAGAGAGAGAGAGAGAGAGAGAGAGAGAGAGAGAGAGAGAGAGAGAGAGAGAGAGAGAGAGAGAGAGAGAGAGAGAGAGAGAGAGAGATCTTTACGGACAGAAAGGAAAAAGAAAGACACGGTGAAGAAAAACACTCACTCCTTGTTGCGAAATGGGATTAAAAAGATGTACCCTGGAAAACTCTTTGCCCTTGTCGGACCAAGGGGGGAATTTGTGCAGATGTGTCAATGAGTTGATTACAGGGCTGGTATTTGATTGAAATAGGAGCAGAGGTGTGTGTGTGTGTGTGTGCGCGCGCGCGTGTGTGTGTGGACGAAGTGATAGGCTAATGGGATTGGGATGGAAAGAGTGCAGTGAAGTAGCAAAAATCACTAAGTTCACTGCACTTACCACTGTCCGCTGTGTTACCTTGATATTCATCCGTGTGTGTGTGTGTGTGTGTGTGTGTGTGTGTGTGTGTGTGTGTGTGTGTGTGTGTGTGTGAGCGAATGAGTGAGTGTGTGTGATGAATGAATGAGTGTGCGTGCGTGTGTGTGTGTGTGTGTGTGTGTGTGTGTGTGCGTGCGTGCGTGTTTGTGTGCGTGCGAGATAGACAGGCAGTGAGAGATAAAACGAAGGGATATAATATAATTATAATATATATACTGAGCTGACTGGGGCGGACAGAGTGCAGGCTAGTGTGCCCGAGTCACCAAGCGCGCTGCACTGACGAGCCAGTGCCCGCTGTGTTGTGACTGTGTGTGATTGTGGCCGCGTCCAGACCACACTCTCAGCGTAAGTAACGCCGGCGTTGGCGCCAATCAACAACAGGACTGCCACCACTACTGACACCACCACCACCACCGCCACTTCAACGACGACCACCGACGCTGATATCATCATTGGGGACACTGTGGTTGTTCTCTGTCTATCCCAGACCTATACATAGATTCCGCCACTGATTATTCTTGCCAAATGTGGCTGGCTGCGTTGTGCTCATGGTTCCATCGACTGTACCAACATCCCTTCCAGTTCTGAAGATTTTTCGCACTGATGGTGTCCTCTACCCCCCCCCCCCCCCCAACCCAACCAGCCCCCAAATGTACTCATCCCTTTCCTGTCTGTATATTTATTCTCACCACCACCCCCGTCCCCATAAACCCACCTCATGCATAAGCTTGGGCTGTAACACATGTTGTGCAAACAGTTCAATTCAATTGAATAACACCCTCACTCAGTTCTTTGTTTTCCCTCAAATATAATTACCTTTGAATGCTCAAATACCATTTTCTAATGTACAATTATTTGCGTTTCCATTAAAAAGTATTAACTTCCTCATTCGTTTTGCAAGAGACCTTCGCACGTATCAGAAACAATCCAATTCAAAATGGGTTTCTGTAGACACTCTCCTCAGTTCAAACGGCCGCAAAGAAAACTGCTCATTTTGACCTTTAAGTACAAAGCAAACATAGAAAATACTCCAAGACAGAACAGAACTCGATATCACAATTCAGTGTACACATTCTTCAGATGTATACCCAGCAAATAAAGAGAAATTCTCAAAATAAATCTTAGCAAGGAATCCTGGCTGATTCAAGAAGCACTACACAAGACTGATTGCCCCATCAGAAGACTGCTGAGGACTTCCATCTGTTAGTTCACACGACTCAAACTCTTGCATCAGAAGGATATAAACAAAAACGGAAAAAAACTAAGAGCTTCACCAAGAGCATAATTTTAAATGTACATGTATTTGCTTGAACAATTTTACAATTCGCTTCTGAAATGTCCACCATGCAATTGATTTTTTCTAACAGTGACAAGAAAGGATGTTGTACATGTACTTTTTTGTTGTTAAATATTGTTAACAAAATACAATCGTCTGCACCATTTACGTGGTAAACTTTTCCAAAAGCAATAATCGATTTGACATATAATTGCTAACAAATATAATTTGAGTACGAGAAATTAAACAAGTCGCGTAAGGCGAAATTACTACATTTAGTCAAGCTGTGGAACTCACAGAATGAAACTGAACGTAGTCCGCCGCTAGTGCAAAAGGCAGTGAAAGTGACGAGCCTGTTTGGCGCGGTAGCGGTTGCGCTGTGCTTCATAGCACGCTTTACTGTACCTCTCTTCGTTTTAACTTTCTGAGCGTGTTTTTAATCCAAACATAGCATATCTATATGTTTTTGGAATCAGGAACAGACAAGGAATAAGATGAAATGCCGTTTTTTTAAATTGATTTCGGAAATTTAATTTTGATCATAATTTTTATATTTTTAATTTTCAGAGCTTGTTTTTAATCCAAATATAACATATTTATATGTTTTTGGAATCAGGAAATGATGAAGAATAAGATGAACGTAAATTTGGATCGTTTTATAAAAAAATAATTTTTATTACAATTTTCCGATTTTTAATGACCAAAGTCATTAATTAATTTTTAAACCACTAAGCTGAAATGCAATACCGAAGTCCGGCCTTCGTCGAAGATTGCTTGGCCAAAATTTCAATCAATTTGATTGAAAATTGAGGGTGTGACAGTGCCGCCTCAACTTTTACAAAAAGCCGGATATGACGTCATCAAAGACATTTATCGAAAAAAAGAAAAAAACGTCCGGGGATATCATTTCCAGGAACTCTCATGTCAAATTTCATAAAGATCGGTCCAGTAGTTTAGTCTGAATCGCTCTACACACACACACACGCACAGACAGACACACACACACACACACACACACACACATACACCACGACCCTCGTCTCGATTCCCCCTCTACGTTAAAACATTTAGTCAAAACTTGACTAAATGTAAAAAGAGAAAAGTACCATGTTCTATTTTCACATTTACTATTGACATAATGATGATTGTTATATTTTGCAGGTGGGAAAACCCAGTACCATCCTACCATCCTGAGAAGATGACTATTGTCAAGCGCAGGAACTAATCTTAATGACAAGCCTACATCGTGTGACGTCAATTAGCAACGGACGAGTGAGTGGGTGCACAGCTAATGATGATCAACATACACCCGATCGACACGCAATGTTGTTGCAGTGACGATTGACGAGCTAATGCTCCGTGTTTATATCATCAGTCAATAACGACTCAAATATCAAGCTGTTATGAGTATCAAGCTGGACAAACATTCATCAAGAGTCCCTGTTTTAGAGCAGATCACACTTACAAGCAGCGTGTAAGTTTTACCTTACCTTTAGGGGTATCGCAACTGAACCTTTACCAAACGAGTAAAGTGTGTGTAAGCGCTGGTCGCAGATGTGTGATCCGAGGAAACATTCATTATATTCCTGGATTTCAACGCTTTCGGCTGAGACTAGGAGCCAGGACACAATTCCAGCAAGGATACAATGACCACGATGACACGATTAGGTCCTCGTCACCAAATCACTTCAGACAGGGTTGTGTTTACCTGGGAAAACTATGCAACAAGGAGTGTGTTTGTGCAGGTAACATGAAGAACCAAACGCGCTACCTTCATAAACTTCAACCAACTGCTCAGGGATTGTGTTTGTGACATCAAAAAGAAGGAAACATGCTTGCCAGGATCTTCGCCAGTTGAAGAAATGCGATAGGTTTAAACAATGTTTTATTTCCATTTATCCGCCATAACGGATTACATAAACCAACAACGTCACCAATAACGGATGAACTAAAACCGACACACGACAACCATTGAGCGACATGCAGCAGGTGGCAGCAGTCAAATTTCACATATCGTCTGAACATCAATTACTCATCTCTAAATGTGATGACAAATTTCCCTTGATATTGTTACAGATAAAATTGCCATAGTGTGACGAGGATGGTGTGAATATTTGCAAGCAAGGAAGAGGGTGTGAAAGCATCAGTGGGAAGGCGTCACCGGTGGGTGTGATGGCGATTATGTTACGGGTGTGATGGCGATTATGTTACGGGTGTGATGACAAGTTGTCAGCACCGATCACCAGTAACCCGATTACACACCATTTCGCCGTGGTAAAACGGATTACATTCTGGATAGCGTGAGAAACAGGGCAAAAGACTTCACAAATCAATGCGCGAACATTGTTACAAGTTAGATGAAACACTGTGTGAACTTTGCAACTCTGAGAGCCGGTCAAAAAACGGATTGCATTCTTGTGGAGTGAGAGACAAGATCACAGACTTTTCACATCAATGTGCGTTTGTGTGACATTGCTACACGTGAGATGAAGCACTGAAAGTCGGTCAGAAAACGGATTGGATTCTTGTGGAGTGAGAGACATGATCACAGACTTTTCACATCAATGTGCGTTTGTGTGACATTGCTACACGTGAGATGAAGCACTGAAAGTCGGTCAGAAAACGGATTGCATTCTCGTGGAGTGACAGACAAGGTGACAGACTCTTCACATCAATGTGCGTTTGTGTGGCAAGTGTGATTAAACGCGATGTGTTAATGCTGCTCCGACGCTGATCAGAAATAACGGATGGTTGTGTGTGAAGCAAGGTGAGAATTCACTAAGCAGTGTGCATTGTAACAAGCGTGATGAAACACGGTGTATACTGCACTCTGCAACAAAGCCTGCCAGAAATAACGGATAATGATATCGTGGCGTGAAAGACAGGGCCCTGCACTTTGTGTGACCACGTTACGAGCGTGAGGAAACAATGAATCCTCATTCTGTCGCACGCCGTTTATTAACAACGGATAACTAGTCCTCCCACGTCAAATAACATGCGGTTTTTCCTTGTGATTACTTTATGCGTTACGGTTTTAAGAATGCGACGTCGACCACAAATATAGAAGTACATCTTGTACCAACTATGATTTTGGTCAAACGGATTATTTTGGCAGTGTTACTGTCTGTGACACTTCGCAACCAAGTGTGTGAATGTGCCACAATGTTACAGGCGTGAGTGTACGCTGAAATAACACTGATCATCAAATAAGTACTGGATTTACTTTCTTGTGCCAACAAGCAAATGTGCATCATTTTATATTCAATGTGTGTTCGAGTGTGTCACAATGTTACGAACGTTATGGTCAATGCATACACTACGCCACAACAAAACGCCGATTTAATCTCAATAGAGTAATGTGTGTTACTGTGACAAACAATTTTTAACACTTCACACGCAACGAGTGTTAATGTGTCACAATGTAACGAGCGTGAGAAAAAAACGCTAAGTGCACACGGTATGGAAAGCCGATATGATCTAAATGGATTACTTCTCGTTGTGTGACAAATGAGATGCACAAGTGTGCACGCTGTGTGTTGGTGAGGCGACAGGTGTCCCACAGTTGAGTGGGAGGGGTGAGAGAGGGGACACGGTGGCGCACAACCCACTGTGTGTTTAAAAATAGACGGTATTGTTAGTGGAGGCACATTATTATTACAATCGCGTGTAGGGCGGGGAAGTATTATACGGACATGCAGGCAACATCCCGATGTGAAACAAATCAATACTCAACTTATTTTTAACCACAAAACAGCACGTTAGCATATGTTTCGGTAATTCAACCGCGCACTAAAAAACCCAGTGTACGCCACGCGAATCTGTAAGCCACGCGAATCTGTAAGCCACGCGAATCTGTAAGCCACGCGAATCTGTAAGCCACGCGAATCTGTAAGCCACGCGAATCTGTAAGCCACGCGAATCTGTAAGCCACGCGAATCTGTAAGCCACGCGAATCTGTAAGCCACGCGAATCTGTACGCCACGCGAATCTGTAAAGTCGAACAATAAAACCATCGTCCATGGATGCGGAACAGCAGAGGATATTCCCCGGATAGCGTGCAGGAATGTGTGACCAGGAACAGCTGTCTGAGGATACGGGTTGACGACGAAGGCTGTTTGTGATTCGTCGTGCTGTCAAAGAATCAGTGCACTAACTATAGCAGCGTGTGTCCCTCGCTTTGTTATGTTCCCATGCTGGGGGTGTTAGTAGTGGTAATGATAGCAATGACAGGGATGAGGGAAGGGACGACTGGTGTAGTAACACTGTGTGCAGGCTAGTCTCACACACACACACACACACACACACATTCACGCACACACACACACACACACAGTGATAGACATCCACACTGACACGCTCACACATCGAGAGAGAGAGAGAGAGATGGCCGCAGTCAGGGACACACGGGCCTCGTCCACTGCGGGCTCAGGGGGGTGGCAGCTCTGGCTTTCTCTCCCAGCTATCCTCTTGGCCGCGGCCGTGTCGTGCATGCCAACATCCCGCTACAGCCTGCTCCCCCCGCCGCGCAATGAGACGCTCCTGATTCAGTTCAACCCGCCCTCCATCGATCGGCTGAAGGTACGCTCGCGCCGGAGCGTGTATTTTAACTGCACGCAGATCAAACGCCACTCGGACACACGGGGTAACAACGCCGGGGCCGCCACCACCACCCACATCTCTTTCAGCAACAGCAACAACAACAACAACAATTTGACCCACACCCAGCTTCACGACAGCAGGGACAGCGACAACAATCTCCACACGACAACAACAGCCAACACCTTCCACAACGCCAGTACCCACACCAACGGCAGCCAGAGGACGACGACGACAGCACCATGGGGTCAGCACGGCAAGGGGTCGCGCTACTTGGCCATGGTTTTCTCCAGCGACGACAAGATCGCGCGCCCCGTGTGGCCCAGCTCTAGCCAGGCCGGATCGTCTCAGCACGGATACCTCAGCCACCATGCTCCGCTGGAATACTTCGGGGGGCAGGTCGGGGGAGGATATGGAGGTGGAGCGGGAGGGGGAGCAGGGGGGTCGGGGAGCGGCGGCGATGGGTCCAGGCGCTCCCCCCTCGGCGGCAGTTACCTGCTGATGGAAGTGTGGGAGGGCCGCGAGCACAACTTCTCCATTCAAGCCCTACACGTGGGGCGTGTGACCATGAACGTGGCCGTGATGGACAACAGCATGGGGCTCCTGGCCGACAACGGTCAGATCCCTCACCATGGCAACAACGTCATCCAGGCTGTGGCCACCTCGCAGTTCCCGGTCACCACGGTCAGGGGCCAACGGACGGCTGACCTGGTCTTCGACAGTTCCGCCGCCGCCATCGCCATCCTCATCACCTTCGGCATCGGCTGCTGCACCGACACTGACAGCGTCAAGAAACAGCTCAAGTTCCCAGTGTCGCTCGTCATCGGCTTCTGCTGCCAGTTCATCCTCATGCCCGTTGTGAGTATAGACAGCCATGTGTTTTCTGATAGAAGGTTTTCATGCCCGTTGTGAGTATCTAGACATTCTGCCCGTTGCGAGTATCTAGACATTCTTCCCGTTGCGAGTATCTAGACATTCTGCCCGTTGCGAGTATCTAGACATTTTGCCCGTTGCGAGTAAAGACATCCGTGTGTTTTCTGATAGAACATCTTCATGCCCGTTGTGAGTATCTAGACATTCTGACCGTTGTGAGTATAGACACCCATGTGTTTTGTGATATAGTGCCAGTTCACCATCATGTCCGTTGTGAGTATCTAGACATTCTGACCGTTCTGAGTATAGACAGCCATGTGTTTTGTGATATAGTGCCAGTTCATCATCATGCCCGTTGTGAGTATCTATAGCCATCCAAATGTTTTCTGATAGAAGGCCCTCATGCCCGTTGTGAGTAGACAGCCATGTGTTTTGTGATATAGTGCCAGGTCATACTGTCAAATCATCCTCATGCCCGTTGCGACAATAGACATCCGTGTGTTTTCTGATAGAAGGTTATCATGCCTGTTTATCTTCATGTCCACTGTGGTTACAGACATTCATTCATATATCGGTTTTGATAGTGTGCAAAGTAAACTTCCGGGTGCAACCTTGCCTTGTGTGTAAAAGAGTATAGCCTTGTCTTTATTGCTGTCCTTCGTATCATGCAGTCTTGACCAATTGCTTCAAGATCATTCTCGTGCCCGTTTTGGGTAGAAACGCTGTTTTTGTCATATCCTGTACACGACTTCTTCCTCTTTCTGTTCTTCACCATGCCCATTGTCAGTGCAGACAGTCGCGCATTTTTGAAAAAGTATTTTCTTGATTGAGCTTTGATAATTTGTTTATCTGTAAGTTTTACCACCAAGACTATCGACTGACATCTTTTTCGCCGACGAAACCGGCACAGACGTCCATTCCAAACCCGTCTTCTTGATACCATTACTCACTCAATTCATTTTCTCGCGAATGTAGCAAAGGAAACATAATTTCCCTCCATACTGTCATCTTATCTCTCATCGTTTATGCAGTTAACAGTTCTTCCCCACAACCGCAGCGAGTAAACACTCTCTTTGACCGTATCGTGTTCAGGTTTGTCTGTCATCGTGTGTTTCCACTGTTATGTCTTCACGCTCATAACCTTCCCTCTGTCTTCTCTCTTTTGATGTAGTTCTGCAAAGTGTATTCACATCAGAGTCAAACTCATCCAGTGCATGAGCATTCTAGTGCCTTGGTGTTTTTTGTGTGTTTTATGGTTTTTATTTATTTATTTTTTACTACAGAGTAGAAAAATAAACTGCTTTTTTATTGCATGGTCATACTCATGCCAGTTCATTGCCACTTTCTCGACGAACACACACTGTGACTATGGAAGGGAGGGGACCATATTGCAAAACTAAAATTCTCTGGATGATTGGATATAGTCTTGGAAAAGGAAAGGGCTGCTAGCCATGCTTGTGAATCTGATCTTGGACACAAACCTTTCCCCTCTGTTTGGGCCCCCGTACTCCCGTAACCAGATGATGCTCTGACCACAAGTAGTCAGCCCATTTACTCACACACTGACAGTGACAACCCCTGTGCTCTGTTATGAGTTTACTGTATGGGTGATTCATGTGCCGTCTTGTGTTGGCCTTCTTGTCTGCGACAAGCCCATCCCTGCAGTCGATGATCTGTTCGTTCAAGCACAGAATGATGAACGAACCCAAAGAGTGCAGTGTTGTGTCAATCTGGTGCAACCAACGCTACTCTCTTGTGCGTCGTCCCTGACCGCTCCTGCTTTTGGGTTTTGATTAGGCGTGTGTAAAGTTGTGCTGTCCTGTCCTACCTGTCTTGTATTATCGTACCAAGACTTGTGCTGTCTTGTCCTGTTTAGTCTTGTCCTCTCTTAATAATATAATAATTAAGTAGAAGTGCAACGCCAAGGCACTGCATACCCCAGCGAAAGACAAACCTCTCTCTTACTCTCTCTGAGTCTCTCTCTCTCTCTCTCTCTCTCTCTCTCTCTCTCTCTCTCTCTCTCTCTCTCTCTCTCTCTCTCTCTCAAACACACACGAACACTCATACACACACACGCACACACACACACACACACACACACACACACACACACACACACACCCAAGTTACACACGTACACACATACACACTCACTCACTCACACGCACTCACTCTCTCACACACACTTCATACACACAAAACACACACCCATACGCACATAGAGACAGACGGACATACACACCTTTACAAACAAACACACATACACACGCACATACACTTACGCACACGCACATACACACACCCACCCACTCTCTCTCTCTCTCTCTCTCTCTCTCTCTCTCTCTTTCTCTCTCTCTCTCTCTTATACAAACAGACACACACCCACCCACACACACACACACACACACACACACACACACACACACACATGTACACACACACGCATGCACGCACGCACGCACACACACACACACACCCACACACACCCACACACACACACACACACAGTGACTTACACAAATCTCATACACACAAAACACACACTCATACGCACATAGACCGGCACGGTTGGCCTAGTGGTAAGGCGTCCGCCCCATGATCTGGAGGTCGTGGGTTCGAACCCCGGCCGGGTCATACCTAAGACTTTAAAATTGGCAATCTAGTGGCTGCTCCGCCTGGCGTCTGGCATTATGGGGTTAGTGCTAGGACTGGTTGGTCCGGTGTCAGAATAATGTGACTGGGTGAGACATGAAGCCTGAAAACTTCTGTCTTGTGTGTGGCGCACGTTATATGTCAAAGCAGCACCGCCCTGATATGGCCCTTCGTGGTCGGCTGGGCGTTAAAGCAAACAAACAAACAAATACGCACATAGACAGACGGACACACACACCTTTTCAAACAAACACATATACACACTCATACACACACAAACATACACAAAAACTCATGCACACACACATTCACACACACACACTCTCTCTCCCTCCCTCTCTCTCTCTCTCTCTTTCTTACACACACACACACACACACACACACACACACACACACACACACACACATACACACACACACACACACACACACACACACACACACACACGAGTACAGACTCATGCACGCGCGCACACACACACACACATACACACATACACACACACAGTAACACTAACACATGTGCACAAAATGAACACACACACACACCGCGCGAGAGAAAAGACTACAAGGAGGCATGACGTCATGATGCATTAATTGACGTCAAAGACTTTCGACCGTGACGTAATCTTCTTACGCGAGCTTTATCCATAGACTTGGAAACTACGGAATTTCTACCCGTCCAAAGCGGCCTTGGGTGGCGTTTGCTCAAAAAATGGGGGCGCCTATTGCACCCACCGTATTTTTGTTAGTATGGTCCCAATTTTTGGTGAACTTCCATCTTCAACTGTAGCCCGTAGCCGGGCACAAAGAATCCTTCTTTATCATGTATTATCGGTATGAACATTTCTCAAGTCGATTACAGTGCGTTCGTGGGATACCTCCAGCTTCGCTGGGATAATAACGGGTATTTATATAGCGCCTTATCCGAAGTTCAAAGCGCGTATGCCGTGTGAGATGGAATATTTTACACAATATATCACGCATTCACATCGGCCAATAGATCAACAGCCTATAGGCGCTGCATCCACCTTTCACGGCCTATTATTCCATTGACTTGCATTATCTTGTATAGTCTTTGCTGTACTGCATTTTGCTGTTTAGTTTCGTAAAGGATCACACCATTTTCAATGTTCTTTTCGCTTACTTACCATCTCTTCTTTGTGTTAATTTACAGATTATTTTCTCCTACTAAGGCTTCTACTGCATGTAGAATTCTACGGAAAACAGTATACAACGATGTTCTGTTGTATTTGACCTATTGTCTCTGTGGTGGTAAGCCTAGTAGGTTGGACTTACCAATGATTTGCATTTTGAGTACGCAATAGTCTGGGCCTCGCCGTGCTAGTGACCTACACGGGATTAATGTTGACATTACTTGGCGTTTGAATGCATTTTCTATGTGCATAATTCCATCGCCAACATCACTCTCACCAGTCCCAAGACGATCATGAGGGGTTGAGAGCTCTCTCTCTCTCTCTCTCTCTCTCTCTCTCTCTCTCTCTCTCTCTCTCTCTCTCTCTCTCTCTCTCTCTCTCTCTCTCTCTCTCTCTCTCTCTCTCTCTCTCTCTCTCTCTCTCTCTCTCTCTCTCTCTCTCTCTCTCTCTCTCTCTCTCTCTCTCTCTCTCTCTCTCTCTCTCTCTCTCTCTCTCTCTCTCTCTCTCTCTCTCTCTCTCTCTCTCTCTCTCTTAAAAATCTTTTGTTTTCTTCTTCTTGTGTTTACTTTTCAACTCCGTTTATGTCAAAAAGAGCCGTTCAAAAGCATATGCTAAACCTAAAATATTTCTCCATTCAAAATAAATGTGTGAGTTCTCTCACGTACAAGGGAAATACATCACACCATCAGCAGTCACCAGCACCACGAATGAACACGTCGTCTCACCCCCCATTACACACAATACATCCCCCATACCACACCACATTATTAATCATCATCCAGCAGCCAACAAACGAGCTCCACAAAAGGCCAGGGCTGCTAATCCAGCTGTGTTAATTACAGCAATTAAGCCCAAAAAGCCTGTCGTGGGGAGCTAATGCTAAATGATCAATCATCTCTTTTGTCATAGCCGTCAGGCAAAGCAAAGGGCAAGTTCGAATTCTGCTACAAGCACTTGGCTAGATCAAAGAGAATTTTTGATTGTTTGAAGCCACGCCTGTGTGCACTAAATTAATAATCTAAATGAACAAACGCATGGGAATCAGCAAGAATACGCCCAGAATAAGTATACTGACTTTTTGAAAACATGAGATTTAAAAAGTTAATTTTGAGTTGTTGTTTTAGAGTGGGTTCAAACATTAATTTTGAATTATCAGTACTGTTGGCATAAAAATACATGTGGATATTTCTTTTCATAACAATTAAACGCATTTTTGTCTTTGAGAATGTTATGTCAAAAGGGAAATAATCTCAAATGTGCGAGGGGAGAGAAATAGCCGTCTCAGAACAGGCGTGCCGATGGGAATTTTCAATGTAGATACTGAACGAGCACCACTGGGAAAATAAGTGAATACTTCATGCATCATGCACGTGCACGCAGTCAATAAAAACACATCGTGGAACTTTTATAAGCGAGGAAGCTGAATCATGGAAACATTTGTTTTAGGGACAGACATTAGACACTAGGATCTACCTGTGTAGGTGTACAGGATCTACCTGTGAAAGTGTACAGGATCTACCTGTTAAAGTGTACAGGATCTACCTGTGAAAGTGTACTTACACTGCAGTTTGGTGTGAATTAAATCCAGGTGTCAGCCACGTACTTCCAGACTTCAGGCTAACTCGTTTTTATTTTTTATTTTCATAATTGACAAAAACGACAGCTGGTGTTGCAAGCCCCTGGAGCAATTTTTTGATTAGTGCTTTTGTGAACAAGAAACAATTAACAAGTGGCTCTATCCCATCTCCTCCCCCCCCCCCCCCCCTCTTTCCCCGTCGCGATATAACCTTCGTGGTTGAAAACGACGTTAAACACCAAATAAATAAAGAAAGAAAAGACAGCTGGTGATTATTGTTGTGCAGATCTTTGTTATGATTATCGTTTTTCGCGGGAGTAATCCGAGGAATACTTAATACGCTTAATTTTTTGTCACCGTACGTACCACCTGGTGTCTGAGACACGGCAGCTTGCATTTAAGGTTGAAGGTTTATGAACCTAGATTCGCACAGTAAGCGTTTTACTGCAATTTAATGATGTGTGTATCATCATTGTCTTCTTCACAGACCTCGTGCAGTATATTCATTCTTATACTTCTGACCCATCTCTTTGACGTTATTTTATGTAGGTGGGCCTGTGGTCAATATGCAATAAAATTTTGCCTTGCTTTGGCAGAGCGACTGAAGCAAGGCACAAAGCTACGCGTCGCAATAGCACACCTAAATGAGAATACTTCTCGTCTCGTCCGCCATTGTAAGAGAATGCTGTATCACAAGTAGACTGTGAGCAATTTATTGACCTTTAGTATTTCTCGCTTTGTGAAACTTCCGTCGCTCTCCCCGTCCCATCCGCCTCCCTCCCTCCTTTTACACCAGTCACTTGCGGTTTTCTACACACTCTTTGTGTCTGGTACCACACAGTCAGCCTTCTTCAGTTCCCTGGCTGTTGCCTGACCGTTCTTAGGGCGAGGTCAGAATGTAAATGTCAGATTCCAATCCACACATCACAGACACTTCTTGTTTTGTTCTTGGGGAATATCCAGGGTCATTGTAAGTTCAAAATATCTGCTTGTCATATTTTTACCGTTTGTTGCCACTGGGACAACAAAGGCATAGCAACACGAGATTCAAAGAGCCAAATTTTTTATTTGTTTTGTCCTCATGAAGAAAACATTTCCTTATGAATAAAATAAATGTTGTCTTGTCTTAACTGATATGATCCTGTTTTGTCGTGTCGTTCTTGTATCACTCTTGGGCAGTTTTGTAACACACACAAACGTACTCTGTCTCCTCTCTCACTTAGTGGTAAGGCGTCCGCCCCGTGATCGGGAGGTCGTGGGTTCGGCCGGGTCATACCTAAGACTTTAAAATTGGCAATCTAGTGGCTGCTCCGCCTGGCGTCTGGCATTATGGGGTTAGTGCTAGGACTGGTTGGTCCGGTGTCAGAATAATGTGACTGGGTGAGACATGAAGCCTGTGCTGCGACTTCTGTCTTGTGTGTGGCGCACGTTAGATGTCAAAGCAGCACCGCCCTGATATGGCCCTTCGTGGTCGGCTGGGCGTTAAGCAAACAAACAAACAAAATCCTCTCTCACTCTCACTCATTATGTGGAAGAAGGGCACGCATCCTAGATGATCTCCGGTTGCTTGTGCTCAATACAAAAAAGTAGGGCAGTCACAAAAGCAACGAGCAGCCCGAGCACACACTGTGCAAGGCCTCCAGGAGACCGTGCCTTCGTCTGCTGTGAACCCTTTTCGCCCTGCAGCCATCCCTCACGGCGCGGGAAGCCCTTCTCCAACATTTGATTTTAAGGCCATTGATCTTTTTTTCTTTTTCTTTTTTTCCCTTTTTCTAGGGGCGTTCATTATTCATCTTTCTTTTTATGTTTTTATTTGGAGAGCCTCTTTTGAAATGTTTGAAAGTGTGTTGTGATTGGTTGTTTCTTACTTTGGAGCGTCCTTGGCAAAAAAGGGGAATGTGGAATTGAATAAAGAGTGGGTAACGAAATAATCAGGCCATATGCTCGCTGGTCTAATTTGATCATTTTGGTGGGCGCTGGACTGGCCTGATATTTCATTGTGTTGCTGGGTTTTGTGGCGAGTAGGCTTGCGCGAATCGACCGGTGAAAACCGGTGTTAAGGGAGGGAGGGGGGGGGGAGTTGTGGATGAGGTGAAGGTGGTTTGGATAAGGACAGGGAGAAGAAAAGCCAGCACCTCTTCCGCCCCGCCCCCCCCCCACTCTCACACAGAAAAACGACAGAGAGTAAAGGAGAGAGAGAGAAAGGCAGACAGTCAGACAAACGGACAATCTAACAGACAGACCTCTGAGAAGCAAAGTGCACCACAGACAATCTAACAGACAGACCTCTGAGAAGCAAAGTGCACCACAGACAATCTAACAGACAGACCTCTGAGAAGCAAAGTGCACCACAGACAATCTAACAGACAGACCTCTGAGAAGCAAAGTGCACCACAGACAATCTAACAGACAGACCTCTGAGAAGCAAAGTGCACCACGGACAATCTAACAGACAGACCTCTGAGAAGCAAAGTGCACCACGGACAATCTAACAGACAGACCTCTGAGAAGCAAAGTGCACCACGGACAATCTAACAGACAGACCTCTGAGAAGCAAAGTGCACCACAGACAATCTAACAGACAGACCTCTGAGAAGCAAAGTGCACCACAGACAATCTAACAGACAGACCTCTGAGAAGCAAAGTGCACCACAGACAATCTAACAGACAGACCTCTGAGAAGCAAAGTGCACCACAGACAACTCCGTAAAATCCAGACTAATGACCCATTTACACAAAATCGACAGACTCGCGAGATCGAAAATCGCTACGCTTTAGCCGACCTTCCGTTACAGAATGGTCGTCCTCAATGCCAGCAAATACTCACCGGAGTCTGCGAGCATTCATGTTTCCTGCACCCTATTAACATAGCGTGCTGCACTTGCATTACATCCCAGCTTGTTTCGTCAACTGTCTTACGGCTGATGACGAACTATGGCCACTCTCAGCATCGCATGTCGCACGTACGTGCGTTTTACAACCCTGTGCTGCCAGGACTCTGCTGAACATGGATAGCAAGCACATCCTAGTGTAGTATAAATAACTTTGATGACTTTCTCGATTTCAACTCATCACTTGTGATTTGACAAGGACATTACAATTTACACTTGAATGAGAGTATCGCATGCTTCAGAATTTTTCAGTATTAAAGATGGTGATAGCCTGTCGATTCTTTGGGAACGTTAAGCGGGATGTTAAGCTGCGCATGTTCTCTATTTTTTTTGTGTTCGTTGTGCTCATCGTTGGGCTGCGTTCAAATGCAAGGTCCAGCGCTGGCGACATCCCTTGACCTATCGCAAAAGGTTCTGGCGTGTGGCCTTTGAAAGACACTACAGTCGAATCTGCCTCAGCGACCACCTCTTGATAACGACCACCTGCCCATTACGACCGCCCCAAACAGACCCCGACGAGATCCTTTCCCATAGATGATTCCAATTTCCGTAACGACCACCTGTCTGTGAGGAACTGTTGCAGTTGGTCCCGGCCTTGGGTGGTCGTTAAATTGACAGGTTGGACTGTTCCATCTATTACGCTTTGTGCACCGAACACTGTGTTGTGCAAGAGTGAACTGTCTGGCGACTGGTGACAGCAGTGAGAGTGTGAAGACAGCGGGCTTCACGTGCCAGAAGCTCTGTAGGTCAGGAGACGAGTGTTTGCTCCCAAGAGAAGAGACGGATAGAGACCGTCAGCGAAACTCACACACGCAGATAGCGACAGTCTGACACGAAGGGAACCTCCACCCCTACCCCCTTTCCTCCCTCTCAACGTTTCTTTTCCCTTTTTCTTCCAACTCCTCCCTTTTTTCTTTTCCTTCCCCTCTCGCAATTCTTTCCTAACCCCTTCCATTTTGCGTTCTGTGTTTCTGTCTGAAGAGGTTTGGACTCAAGGGACTATAAGTCGGATGAAAAACTTCTCTCTTGAACTACGCAACTCTGCTTCTCTCCTTTAGAGTTCTGTTCTTTGTCGTAAAAACGGCCAACTTCTGTCAACCCAAGAGCTTTTCAATTGAAAAATGAGGCCACTGTAAGAATATAAAGGGAGGCATAATGTCGTCATACCCTGTGTTCGGGTGTTTGCAAAGTCGCAACTCTACTTTCTGGACGTTAAAGGAGGCCCCATGGACTTCGACAAACCGGAAATTACAATTCAAGTACATCACACATCGCACAACAGATTGTAATCTATGGCTGGAGTGAAAGTGATTTACTCTGGCAGAGCTCTTTCTGTCACCAAAGTACCCCAGTATAGATAAATCACATGATATACAAGTTCAATTTCCAGATTTTCTTAAAGGGTGCATTGCGGTCACTTGTGACATCAATGGAACAAAATACAGATTTTTTTTTTGTCAGAGGGAAAGTACAGCTACAGCATAAAAGCACCACCAAATCCCATTTTGTAGAACCATCACTGGAACTAACTCTCGTTACGGCATACTACCAAACCATTTCTATTTGTTAAAAAGCGCAGCAGTACGTTTGGAAGCAGTGGCAGTTCGTTGACATCAACTTCGGCATACAATGTTGTCTGGTGTGAAAGCTTTCGAGTGTTGTGATGTTCCACCATCCTTCCAACCCAACCCCACTTCCCAGAGGCCCAGCAGCGAACAGTGCATACAGTACGGGTTCTTTTGCTTGCGTGTGGATTACAGATTTTCTTTCGTTCGCCTCACACTATCTACCGAAATCATCGTAGGCGACAACAGCAACAGAACTATCAGAGCTATTCTTTTGTTATATTCTTTACTTTGTTTGACATTTCCAACAAGGGTATAATTAAACGATATTCTGACCTTGACAGAACATGAAAAAACAATTCCTGATGTACTAATGTAACCACACTTTTTTCGGAATAAAATCTAGTTTCAACCAACTATCAGCAACCCAAACCGTTCGTCTGGACGTTCTCATCTCCATCGGTCGTTGCTGCGTCACCTATATGGCAGGTCTTCTCGTCCTTTCCTTGCCTGCCCGGAGCGGCTAAGTGTCTGTATCGACCAGCACACAGGGGGATGATGCCAGTGATTCCTCGAGTGGTCATCCCAAGCGGTCAATCTAATCCCCCGGCCAGCCTCCCAAAGCCCTTCTCTCTTGTCCATCTCCGATCCATCTCGCTGCGGGCCGGCACGCGCTTGAGGGGCCTCCATAATGGCGACTCAACCAGACAGTCGATGCTTCACCTAAGTCTCCGTGGATGATTTCTGGCACTATACGTATACGTTAAATTATGTGAAACCACGGTCTTCTTTCTTCCTAAGTCTACGTATAGCCCCTCGCGAACATCTGTTTTTTTCCATGGAAGTTGCTTCATTTTATCTCAGCAAATTTGCCGAGAGAGCCATACAATGTTTCGGCCATTTTTCAAGTCTTTTGCAGTCCTTTTCGACTTCTTTTCTCCTTCGTAAATTTGTGTTCGGTAATTCTAACGAAATGACGACAATTGATGCGATGGCGGTGCCAAGAGCCAATAAAAAACGCTGGCGCTGGACCCGAGTACTCTTCAGACTGGCTCGCTCCCCCAGTATGAAAGTTTTTGTCTTGTGCACGTGGATTTAAAAAAAAAATAAAAAAATAATTTTAAATTTATTTTACACAATTAAAAAAGTTATTACAGTAAAATAAAACATTAAAACGTTCATAATAAACAATAGTAAACAAGAATTAAGAAAAAAAACAACAAGAAGAGCAAACGCTCGATCGAGTCACTTTCGCAGTTCTGAATATTATATGAGGCATCAGATGGACAGGAAGAAATTGCTATTCACAACACAATGAGTCACGTTCACATAAAATTTGAGCCCGGTCACTTTTATAGTTTCCGAGAAAAGCCCAACGTTAAGTTGTGTGTTGCCGAACAGAAAAGGCTAGTTATCTCCCTTGTTTTTCTGATAACGTTCGTAAAAGGCTACAGATGTAAATACTTTGATGTAAAGAATAATCCTACAAAGTTTCAATCACATCCGATGAACTTTGTCAAAGATATAAAATGTCTAATTTTTCCTTTGACGCTGACCTGTGACCTTGAAAAAGGTCAAAGGTCAACGAAACCATCGTTAAAGTGTAGAGGTCATTGGAGGTCACGACTAAACAAAATATGAGCCCGATCGCTTTGATAGTTTCCGAGAAAAGTCCAACGTTAAGGTGGTGTCTACGGTCCGGCCGATTATCAAGTTAGTGTATCAACTTTTGAACGAACTGCGCCCAGTAGTTTCCCAGCAATAAGCTGTTAAGTCGAGACAGACACACACACAGATACACACACAGACACACAATTAAAGTCTGCTGGACCCAAGTACTAGCGTACTCGGGGATAAAGTCGTTTTTGCATTGCATGGGACTACCACGGCTCCCATGTCATAAGCGTCCTCAAACTTTGATAAAATATAGTTCCAATGAAAATCAATGAATGATACTTTCTCAGTATATACTTGCGAATGAGTATATCTAAAGGTGGGGGGGGGGGGATGCAAATAGCAAGTGATGTCTTACTTTGACACCTTCTGGACAATATGTGTGGACATACGATGGACCAATAGAATGATTCGTGAGCCTCAGTCTCTCGTCACCCCTCGCCAAAGTCAGTATTACGTATTGACCAGCAGGACTATTGCGACCGAAACCCGATATCAGATCCAATATAATACCACAGACATCCGTCTCGTCTCGCCGATCTATTATCGTTTAGTGTTGGCAGACGGTCTATGATGATTGAGATAATGGTGCCCTGAGCACTGCCAAGACTATGATGCTGTTATCTCGCCCTACTGAGGGTATAAGATTTTCTTTTACCTCGCAATACCCCCGGTCTGGTCCAATGTTTGCCATGCCAGTAATAGTGACTGAAGCAGACGATACTCAACACGTACGTACTTAGACATTTGGAATATTAATCTGGCTAGCATCTGTCCACACAAAACACCGACACGCGCGCTCTTATCTCTGAATTAGTTTTAGTCAACCCAGAAATCCTGAGTGTTTGGGTAGTGAACTCCAGGGCCTGAAGAAAGTGGTGTCAGCATCTTCCTTGTACTTTCTGTTGTTCTGACAGTGTCAGTGACCAACTTCTTGTGTTCTGTCATCTTGAACTGGTGATTTGAGGCTTCGTACGTATGACGGAATAAATACATAAATGCACATATAGAGAATACTACATGGCTTGCTGTGTCGTACCAGATTTACACGAGTTTTTTTTTAAAATATTGAACTGCGAGCGAAAGCGAGCTGTTCACTATTTAAAAAAGCAACGAGTGTAAATCTGTTACGACACAGCAAGCCATGTAGTATTCTGTTTATCCTACATACTGTACTTACGTGTATTTTTCTGAAAATGTCCTGCAGTCGAAGCAGCTAAATTGAAGACGCTTGTTTTGGAACATCGATCTTTTCTAAAGCCTCGTGCAATCTATTACGTCAAAGTAAAGAAACGTCACTCTGAAAGTGTGGCGTGACGTGTTAGTTCTAAAACTTTATCGAGGGTAATTAGCGAGCGCAATTTTGTTTCTATAATGACGTTTGTCTTGGTGACTTTGGCATCATAAGCAGTGGAAAAACAGGTCCCTGCCAGACTTGCTTGACATGACCTCATTTACATGATATACACACGTGTGATTTGAACGATTATTATCTCACGAGTGTCTCTCTCACGTATGTAGGATAAACTTGTATTCCCTGTAACCTCGCATGACAAGGGAAATCCAAGTTATAACAACATTTACCTGTGCAGTTAATCGTGTCTGAAATAACCAACCCTATATTTACATCACTCTGCATCATGTACAGGCTTCAAACTACATTACCTCGACCTTTGCCCAACCCATAATCCCTGTTTAATCAGAACCCCCTTCCTAATGCCAAAACATACTCCCCACTAGCGAAAGACAAAGGACGAGGCAGTGTAAGCCATCGACCCTTTGCTGACACTGCAATTCTCTGGAGATTCCAATCCTCTTTTGTCTTCCGGAATCCCGGCCTCAGCTCCGCCCTGTCTGGAATTAGCTACAAGATTTGGACGTCCCGAGAATTGTTTTTGTTTTCCTTTTTTGCATTTATTTATATAGAACAGCTATGCCTGAACCAGAATCTGAGAGAAATAGGATGGGTACGGCGTCGCAAAATCCACTTTCACTCAGCTAAGAAAAAAAGTTCTGTCTGAACTGTATCCCATGGGCTCAAATTAGACAGGAAAGACAAGGCTCAAGAGAAATCTGCTGTCTGCTTTGCCCGGCAAAACTCATACGGTCAGAGGCAATTAAGCCTCGATGGAAACTTGTCACGCATAGACAGCTGAACGAAAGAAAACTGATGTCAACTGTGATCACTATTATCATAACGTCAGATTTGAAGTTCTAGCCCAAAAATCACTATTGGAGAACCGAGCAGCAGTACAGAAAGCATAACGCCAATAGCCAGCGGTAGCACCGCTATTGGACAAATCCTTGTGCAGCAGAATCAATAGCTCATCCATGCTCTCACGTCTCTACTGCTCCCACGCCTTTGCGTAAAAGTAAGGTCTGGCACCAAAGTCACTCATTAAGATAATGTCAGCAGTACGTACAGATATGAATAAACGCTTATATGGTCAGCACGAGCACCAATGTTGGACAAATCTTTGTCCAGCATAAACGATCGCGAATCTATGCTTACACATCTCTTAAGCTCTCACACCTAAAACTGCGTAAAACTCAGGTCTGGCCCCAAAATCACTAATCAAGAACATCTCAGCAGTACAGACATAAATAAACGCTTTTGGTCAGCAACAACACCAATGTTGGACAAATCCTTGTCCGATAGAATCGAAGGCTAATCTTTGCTCTCACATCTCTACTGCTTTCACACCTAAAACTGCGTAAAACTAAGGTCTAGCCCCAAAGTCACTAATCAAGAATATAACAGAAGTACAGATATGAATAAACGCTTTTGGTCAGCAACAACACCACTGTTGGACAAATCCTTGTTCGATAGAATCGATGACTAATCTTTGCTCTCCCATATCTACTGCTTTCACACATAAAACTCAGTAAAACTAAGGTCTAGCCCCAAAGTCACTAATTAAGATAATGTCAGCAGTACGTACAGATACATGGGTGCAACCTGGAAAATTCCAAAAAACCGGCAAAAGTTGGGGTCCAGCCTTTGTAGTATTTAAAATGCCAAAAAAACACTCTCCTGGAACAAAAACATCGGCAGCCGATGAAACCAAAAACCGGCTGCCGGCGTGTAGCCGGCAGAGTTGCACCCATGCAGATATGAATAAACGCTTATATGGTCAGCACGAGCACCAATGTTGGACAAATCTTTGTCCAGCATAAACGATCGCGAATCTATGCTTACACATCTCTTAAGCTCTCACACCTAAAACTGCGTAAAACTCAGGTCTGGCCCCAAAATCACTAATCAAGAACATCTCAGCAGTACAGACATAAATAAACGCTTTTGGTCAGCAACAACACCAATGTTGGACAAATCCTTGTCCGATAGAATCGAAGGCTAATCTTTGCTCTCACATCTCTACTGCTTTCACACCTAAAACTGCGTAAAACTAAGGTCTAGCCCCAAAGTCACTAATCAAGAATATAACAGAAGTACAGATATATGAATACACGCTTTTGGTCAGCAACAACACCAATGTTGGACAAATCCTTGTCCGATAGAATCGATGGCTAATCTTTGCTCTCCCATCTCTTCTTCTCTCACGCCTGTGCGTAAAACTAAGGTCTTGCCCCACAGTCACTAATCAAGAACATACCAGTAGTACATACATGCATAAACGTACGAGCACCAATGTTGGACAAATCCTTGTCGGACAGAATCGATGGCTAATCTAAGTCCTGGCATCAGGGTCACACAGGGCAGCAGCCAAGCCGAGATTAGGCCAGCCTGGGGGTCATGAATCAAGCCGAGATTAGGCCAGCCTGGGGGTCATGAATCAAGCCGACACTAGCACTTTCCAATCTCTTACTCATCGGCTCACACACTTGACCCTGGCCCCGGTCAATATTCGGACCCGACATCTCATCAGATGATTGCGGTGACCAGCGGTGACTCGGACCGCGGGGAATTTGACTGGGTGTGCCTCGTGTACAAAACCAGCAAGGCGACAAGGGTCTGAACGAAGACTTTTCTCTCGGCAAGGCGACAAGGGTCTGAACGCAGAATTATCTCTCAGCAAGGCGACAAGGGTCTGAACGAAGACTTTTCTCTCAGCAAGGCGACAAGGTTCTGAACGCAGAATTATCTCTCGGCAATGCGACAAGGGTCTGAACGAAGACTTATCTCTCGGCAAAGCGACAAGGGTCTGAACGAAGACTTTTCTCTCGGCAAGGCGACAAGGGTCTGAACGCAGAATTATCTCTCGGCAAGGCGACAAGGGTCTGAACGAAGACTTTTCTCTCGGCAAGGCGACAAGGGTCTGAACGAAAACTTTTCTCTCGGCAAGGCGACAAGGGTCTGAACGCAGAATTATCTCTCGGCAAGGCGACAAGGGTCTGAACGAAGACTTTTCTCTCGGCAAGGCGACAAGGGTCTGAACGCAGAATTATCTCTCGGCAAGGCGACAAGGGTCTGAACGAAGACTTATCTCTCAGCAAGGCGACAAGGGTCTGAACGAAGACTTTTCTCATGAAGGAATATATACGTGGGATATTTTCCCCTCGATGTTTTATTTGAAAATGAACCACAGGACTAGATACATCTCAAATGAGAGGATAGGGAGGGGAACGAAACATGCAGACACAGTACCCGTGATCACTGACGCATAACAAGAAACGGAAGAGTTGGGGAAATTGAAGTGGACAGCGGTCAGGGAAGCGGGTGAGGTGGAAGAAGAGGAGAGTGGTCAAGTATGGTCAATAATCAAGATGCCAGGCAGCAACCCACAGAGTAATGGAGCTGTCGTTGACTGCACGCGAAGCGCCAGCAAGAGTCTAATTTGAGTCTTCTCCCGGGGGACGGGCGCTTTTTCTACACTTTGGCCCCAGGGATAAACACAATTAATGTACTTGCCCGTAGGGACACGCTGCTCTTTGGGCTCCTTGCCCGAACGGGCACGTCGCGATTAGTAACGGCTCTTGCCCTTTGGACACGTGGTGATTAAGGCAGACGTTATGGAAAACACGGCGCTTTTAGCGTCACACCCTCTCCCCAGGAGAGGCACACAAGTGCACTGAGCTCGTGGTCGTGTTTTCTGTCCAGACACTAGTATGTATATAAGAGTTTTAACACCAAGCAGCACTTTATAGATCCGACTAGAATAATTGAGTAGTAACACCAAGTAACATTTTATAGATCCGACTAGAACAATTGAGTATCAACACTAAGCAACATTTCGTTGATCCGACCAGAACAATTGAATATCAACACTAAGCAACATTTCGTTGATCCGACCAGAACAATTGAGTATCAACACTAAGCAACATTTCGTTGATCCGACCAGAACAATTGAATATCAACACTAAGCAACATTTCGTTGATCCGACTAGAACAATTGAATATCAATCAATCAATCAATGAGGCTTATATCGCGCATATTCCGTGGGTACAGTTCTAGGCGCTCTGCAGTGATGCCGTGTGAGATGAAATTTTATACGGCCAGTAATTGCAGCCATTTCGGCGCATATTTACCTTTCACGGCCTATTATTCCAAGTCACACGGGTATAGGTAGACAATTATTAACTGTGCCTAAGCAATTTTTGCCAGGAAAGACCCTTTTGTCAATCGTGGGATCTTTAACGTGCACACCCAATGTAGTGTACACGGGGGGGAGTTCGGACACCGAAGAGAGTCTGCACACAAATTTGACTCTTAAATAAATTTCCGCCGAACCTGGGATCGATCAACACTAAGCAACATTTCGTTGATCCGACTAGATAAGTTGAGTATCAACACAAAGCAGTATTGTACTGGATCCGACTAGTATACATTTGAGAACCATCACTATGAAGTATTTGTTAGATCAGCTAAAGAAGAAACCCCCCACACCTGTCTTGAGAAACCTCACTATCCATGGCTGCTTCACAGCCTTCAAAACGTACACATTCTGCAGGGAACTGATCTCTCTCTATCTATTCTAAGAAAAAAGTTTAACGAAAACAGCAAAATGATAGTTACTTAAACCCAAGCCACGAGCATTTTGAGTTTGTACACGTACAAACAAGTCACCGCCTGTTAGTGAAAATACGTCATTAATAATCAACTCAGTGGTTTGTCAGACCAAGCACACAACCAGGCGTTACGGGACTGGCAAGAAGGAGCAAACTCGCCCACTCCAATAATGGACCTCATCCCTACTCCGGCCAAATCATACACATGGCTGAATACCAGCGGAATCAACGAAGTGTTATCCAACATCATAATTTCACAAAGTTTACTCACAATTCGATACCCACAAACGGACGTTGGTCAATGAGCCGCGCCAATCGGCATCCTAGTGTATTAATTTCACATGACCCGCTAGAAAAACCACCGTCTTCACAAAAATCTCGTGGATATAAGGAAATAACTTCGGCGAATAAGTAGGCCTATCATTATCATTTTTACATAAACTACAGTAAACAAACAAACAAAAAGCTCTCGCATCCACAAAAATGATATTTATATTCGAAAATTTGCCACTGGAGTGACATAACGGAATGCGCCACCATGATGACAAAAGTAAATGTACCACCAAAGTGACGTAAGAAAATGTGCTGCCAAAATTACATACGTAAATGGGCCACCAAAGTGACATACGTAAATGGGCCACCAAAGTGACATACGTAAATGGGCCACCAAAGTGACATACGTAAATGGGCCACCAAAATTACATACCTAAATGGGCCACCAAAATTACATACCTAAATGGGCCACCAAAATTACATACCTAAATGGGCCACCAAAATTACATACCTAAATGGGCCACCAAAATTACATACCTAAATGGGCCACGAAAATTACATACCTAAATGGGCCACCAAAATTACATACCTAAATGGGCCACCAAAGTGACATACGTAAATGGGCCACCAAAGTGACATACGTAAATTAGCTAACAAAGCGACAAAACAAAATGTGCAAGGCGCGTCCACATCACTTGTTATCAATTCGACATAACTGCCCATAAAAAAACACAATGACAACGGAATTACGCCATTGATTCCACAAGCCGAAGGCCGAGGTGCCAAATAAATTAGCATCCGCATGATTTATTGAAGGGCTCCTGGCTGGAGGTGTGACACAGCGGTGAAGGTGTCGCCCAAAGGGCTAAGTGGATTGGACACAGGGTCAACAATGGTGTCCGCTGGCACCTCGTCAGGCCAACGTGTTTGGAAGACCTTTTGGACCTTGCTGCACTCCCCAAGGAGATCGACGTTTGGTTGGAATACTGTGTGTGGCGTCGTGGAGAGATCTGACATGTCAACAGTTTTCACCTTATTCGCGACACTTGATGTTGAAAGTGAAAAATGCGTATTTTGAACGTTTGTGTTCTGGCCCTGTTTCTTTTTTATACACATGCTATCATTGATTATACTGTTACTTTAAAAATTACATTTGCCTTCGTTTCATATTTGCTGTGTACAATCGCTGTTGTTTCCATTGACTTTTTCTGTGTTGTGTACTATTTATCTGTCTGTGCCCTTGTGTGTCAATGTGTCCCGTCACAGTCCACGTCGATGACTATGAACATCAAATATATCTTCTCCAAGTAAATTACATTTAAAAGGCTTGCTTTGTATTTCTTTATACCCTGCTTTGGTTCTGTGTTTTGCAGCTGGCCACTGTGACCTTCTACTATAGCAAGGCTTTGAGCCCTATAGACGGCTGTTCGGCTTTAATTGTATTTCTTTAAGGTTTTCTTTGTTTCTGTGTTTTCCAGCTTGCCTTTGGCTTGGCCATGATCCTGCCAATAGAAAAAGACATTCGCTTCGGACTGCTGTGCACGGCCTGCGTCCCGGGAGGGGGGCTGGGCCATATAGCGGTCATCATCGGTGATGCAGACATTCCACTCAGCTTGACCATGAACCTCATCAGCGTCGTCGTCATGTTAGGTAAGTTCATATGACGTCACTATCAGCATACACAGAAGTGCCGTCGTCATGTTAGGTGAGTTCATGTGACGTCGCTATCACCATAGACAGAAGTGCCGTCGTCATGTTAGGTGAGTTCATGTGACGTCACTATCATACACAGAAGTGTCATCACAAAACAAGAATGGATATGTTATTGAAACGTTGGCCATGGCTAATGCTGTTATTGGTAATAATACAAATTCCCAATTCTTCGAGAATGTATTTGAGGTTAAGAGACAATTCACTTTTTAAAAGTGACCGATCACATGATTTGGAGTAGGTCAATATGAAACATTGAATTGTTGAAGTGCCAGTGAAGAGTGGACCAAGCTGACCCATCAAATTAATAAATTACCTATTGTTTGCATACTAATTCAGTCTAATGACCTGCTTTTAGCAACCCTTTGCCAAAGCATAAAGATTTAGCGTAGTTGGTGGTAAGCATACTTGCTGTCTGAGCTCGCAGAAAATGTCGTAGAAAGTCGGGGGTGGGGGGAGGGGGCGTAACAACAGGTGCGGCACATATCAAAGCAACACAGGAAACGTTTATGTGCCTGTATTTCCACACCTGAGAGCGGTAAGGAGAAGGAATGTTGGTGACGTCATAAGTGTGCCAAGAATATGCCATGAATCTGAGAATGGAGCAACCTTCAGAATAAAACTCTACCAGCAGTCCTGTGCTTATTTCCCAAAATAAGATTATATTTACCCAGCAAAAGACGAGGAGACTATAGTCTCAATATGTGTTACCTTGTTTGTTTGTCAAACTGGTACCACTTTAACCGTTGCCATGGCACAGCAAAACAATCTCTACGATATTTGTTACCCCTTGTCGGTGCTATTTTGGGCAAATAACTTTCTGATAAACAATGCCTTGACGAAGACAGTGGATATCGATAGCCAGGGTGATTCTATGATTATATTGCTTCAATAAAGGTGATAACAAGCCTAGGTCGCTGCGAGGAAGTAGGCGAAAATGGCGTCACAGACGGGAACGTTCTCAAGACAGAACGTCTCATCTTTACCACCTGTACTAAACGTGCGGAACCGACAATAAACATTGCCTGCAGCAAAAATGTAGAAATGACAAGATTATGCCAAGAAAAGGAGGAAAAACAAAAAGAGGGGGAAAATGATCCAGGGGAACAAATAATCACAGAAGAGTGCAAAATCACAAGATTGTGCAAAGGGTACCAAGAAATAAACAAGTCGCGTAAGGCGAAAATACAATATTTAGTCAAGTAGCTGTCGAACTCACAGAATGAAACTGAACGCAATGCCATTTTACTCGTAGCATCGTCAGGCCACCGCTCATGGCAAAGGCAGTGAAATTGACAAGAAGAGCGGGGTAGTAGTTGCGCTAAGAAGGATAGCACGCTTTTCTGTACCTCTCTTTGTTTTAACTTTCTGAGCGTGTTTGTAATCCAAACATATCATATCTATATGTTTTTGGAATCAGGAACCGACAAGGAATAAGATGAAAGTGTTTTTAAATTGATTTGGACAATTTAATTTTGATAATAATTTTTATATATTTTATTTTCAGAGCTTGTTTTTAATCCGAATATAACATATTTATATGTTTTTGGAATCAGCAAATGATGGAGAATAAGATAAACGTAAATTTGGATCGTTTTATAAAAAACATTTTTTTTTTTTTACAATTTTCCGATTTTTAATGACCAAAGTCATTAATTAATTTTTAAGCCACCACGCTGAAATGCAATACCGAAGTCCGGGCTTCGTCGAAGATTACTTGACCAAAATTTGAACGAATTTGGTTGAAAAATGAGGGCGTGACAGTGCCGCCTCAACTTTCACGAAAAGCCGGATATGACGTCATCAAAGACATTTATCAAAAAAACGAAAAAAACGTTCGGGGATTTCATACCCAGGAACTCTCATGTCAAATTTCATAAAGATCGGTCCAGTAGTTTAGTCTGAATCGCTCTACACACACACACACACACACAGACACACACACGCACATACACCACGACCCTCGTTTCGATTCCCCCTCGATGTTAAAATATTTAGTCAAAACTTGACTAAATATAAAAAGAAAGGCAAAAAAAAACAAAAAAAAAGAGGGAGGGGGGGGATAAAAGCACACTCAAAAATGCTTCAAGACACATACAAAAAAAATGACCAGAGGAAAGAGCAAAATGACAAGATCATGACATGAACTACAAAGAAAATAACAAGGAGAAGAGTAACGGAAAGGGGGATGCAATGGGTTGGGTAAGAGAGCTGTTCACCCATAGCAGTACAACAATAAACACGAGTCAGAGCGGAATGCAGAAACGGCCTGATTATGCCCCACATTTCGCTGTAAGAAAAAGAATAGACAAGTTAAAAAATAAAAGGAAAATAATATCTTGCAAGACATCGCCAAGAACAGGGCGAACAGATGACAAGATTATCTCAGCGAGTGATCCTTCACTTACAGAAGAAAATGGCCATTAAATAGCGAGGGCGAGGAGATGTAGGTGAGGGGGGGGGGAAGGGGGCCCTCGCGACTGAAGTAGGACACTATTTTCTGCTCCTCTGACAAAGTGTGCGAAGGGAGAGAAAAACTCTCTTCGTAAATTCATTTTTTTTAAACCTTTTTTTGATTTAATTTCTCGTCTTTACGCTCAAGGCGATTAAAGCGATATTAGTTCACGCCTATCGATTGGAGCCATTTTTATAAAGTGCAATAATAGAAAAGAGAGAAGAAAATACCCGGAGGACAAAAGCAATTCTCCGCACAATTACATGTTCAGCTAATTCCCTCTCCCTTATCACACACACACCTCTCCCTCCCTCCCTCCCTCCCTCCCTCCCTCCCTCCCTCCCTCCCTCTCTCTCTCTCTCTCTCTCTCTCTCTCTCTCTCTCTCTCTCTCTCTCTCTCTCTCTCTCGTGCATGATTTTAATTTATAACTGTGCATATCATTTCCGTTATTATAACCACTATTGTTAGCCTTAGACAATAACATATTTGTTCTTGTTCAATCCCCCACCCCCAATCTCGCTCTGTCTCTCTCTGTCTCTCTCTCCTCCCCCCTCTCTCTCTCTGTCTCTCTCTCCCCTCCCCCCCCTCTCTCTCTCTCTCTCTCTCTCTCCCCTCCCCCCCTCTCCTCCCTGATTAGGTAAACGCATATGGATACTGGATGCGTAAATAATTGAATATAAGCATTGTTAACCCCGCGGCTCCCCCGTATCGACCACAACGCCCGCTGCCTGCTAAATCAATATATCAGTGTTTAGGGGGGAGCCAAACGGCCAGCTTGCAGTAAGCTCCCAGATTGACACATCTGCTTATACATCCGTCACATTCAGCTTTCCATTTTAGCGCGTAGTCGATCAGAAAGCCACCTGGGCTGGGCTCAACGGATAAGGTGGCCATTGCAATGTCGTTTGTCAGACAAAGGTGACAGGATCCTGTTGATGTATTTGCCCGTGATTTGAACTGTCCAGTCTCACAGGTTGTCACACAAGGTCACATTTATTTTAATAATTGTAAGGCGCTTAGAACTATAATAGGATTTGCGCCATTTAAATAGCCTTATTATTATTATTATCATTATTATTATTATTATTATTATTTGCTGAGCTTCTACATGTCCAAATCAATGTCATGACAAAGTAATTACAATACAGTAATACATCCTTTTCTTCTAATAACCGTTTCGTGTCACATGTTCTATCTCTACGATCACTGCCACAGCAGTCTCTCAACATTGAATCAATAATACTTTCTTTCTTTGGTGTTTAACGTCGTTTTCAACCACGAAGGTTATATTGCGACGGATCAATAATACTATCACAGCTAATAATAATATAAGTGGTAATAACAACTATGGCCTGGTAAACCTTAATCAGAATATGTTTTTTGTGTGATTGTCAGCAAAACTATTAGGAAAACCTTTGTGGATAGAATAGAGGCAGAAACGACTAACAGATCAAAATCAAAGACTTCTGTCCTTTTCCAGCATCATTCCTTCGAGAGGATGTAACATGTGAAAATGCAAGGTGTTTTACCACAATTTACCATACTTGCTTCGTTTTCAATCTCTGATCTATCAGCCTTCTCCCATCCCATTCAGTATTTTAGGCCATAGCACCAGTGATCTGATGATGTACAGAGATAGTTGATCGAACAAGCAGCTACTCGCGATAGCCTATAGTCAAATGTCTTCATTGATTCATTAACCCTAAAGGTCGTGTTTCATTGTTTGCCTAGTCTCTACGCCCTCAATGGTTTCGCACTATTAAATGCTGTGGTAGTAGTAGAAGTAATAGCAGTAGCAGTTGTAGTGGTGATGGAGGTGGTGGTAGAGACCCCGATCGATTGTCTACATCAGTAATAACCCTTTTCTCTTCTGTCTGTCTCTCTGGTGACCGCTTTCAGACAGTAATTAGCCCTACCCTCATGATCATGATTTCAGACAGTAATTTGTTTGTTTGTTTGTTTATTTGTTGCTTAACGTCCAGCCGACTACGCAGAGCCATATCAGGACGAGGAAGGGGGGGATGAAGGGGGCCACTTGTCAAGCGATTCCTGTTTACAAATGCACTAACCCATTACTTGTGTCCCAGCAGGCTTTAGTAAAACTAAATTAATACCTACTGGAAGATTACCAGTTTCCAGTATGTTAAAATAGGCTTAACCTATCTACTGCTGGACTTACATCAGAACACTAACAGATTAAACTATACATGAATCGCGAGACAAGCGGCAAGAGAAGAGATTTTTGGAAAAAATACAGGTGAATGAGCAAGAAGGCAGAAAAAAGAAAAGAATTCATGAAGAAAAAGAGAGCATGACAGGAAAGAGGAACCAAAAATCTACCTAACAGCAAACTAGAAAGCTCCTGCGGTTCCAAAAACAGGAGGGGCCTTTAATTTCATAACCGCAGTGCCCCACTGCGAGAAGACAGTAATTAGCCCTACCCTCATGATCATGATTTCAGACAGTAATTAGCCCTACCCTCATGATCATGATTTCAGACAGTAATTAACCCTACCCTCATGATCATGATTTCAGACAGTAATTAACCCTACCCTCATGATTTCAGACAGTAATTAGCCCTACCCTCATGATTATGATTTCAGACAGTAATTAACCCTACCCTCATGATTTCAGACAGTACTTAGCCCTACCCTCATGATCATGATTTCAGGCACGGCCCCGCTGTGGATCTTCGTGTTGGGCCAGCACTTCCAGACGGACCCCAACGCCATCCTCAGCCCGCGCATCATCCCCATCTACAACTTTGAGATCTGGCTGGCCGCCACCTTCCTGGCCTACGCCGCGGGGCTGCTGGTCAACCGCTTCCGGCCCGTGGTGGCCGACAACCTGCTGACCTGGGTCATCAAGCCCTTCCTGCTGCTCGCCACCATCCTCTACATCACGGTCGGCGTGTACATCAACATGTACGTGTTCGAGCTGATCAACCAGTACGCCGTGGTGGGCGCCATCCTCCTGCCCTTGATAGGCTGTCTGTTGGGCTTCACGCTCGCCGTCATATGTCGGCAGAAGACCAGCTTCGTCAAGACCATCGCCCTGGAGACGTCCAGTCTCAACTGTCTGATCGTGCTGTCGGCCTTGCGGTTCTCGCTCAACCAGCCTGACGCCGACCTGGCCTCCATGATCCCCATCTGGGTGATGTTCACCATCCCCGGGCTGTACGTGGCGCTGGCCATCCTGCAACGCTTCTACAGCACCGTGCTGCACTACTGGAACATGCGTCTCCGCAACAACGCCAGCGCCGCCAGCAGCGTGGGCAAGGACAGCCCCACGCACAGCAAAGACTACGACATTGCCGCCGCCATCGTCTCGCGCCCCGGCATCGCGGCGTTGTCGGCGCCCTTGGTGGTGGCGGACAGCGTGGACGATGACCCCGCCAACAACGAGAAAGTCACCGTCTTATAGCGCCACGCGCACCATTAGGGGAACAGGTACTAAAGGGTCCAGTTACGTGTTGGTTGTCGTGCGGGTAGATGGTACTGCTACGGCTGTGTGTGTCTCTGACAAGCGTCTGAGGACTGGTGATTCCCACATTGGTGATTCCTACCAGTTGTTTTGTCGATGAGTGATGGTTAAAAGACAGGTCAACTCTTCACCGATTTGTGTGTCAATTCCACGACGGCGGTACGTCAGTGTGATACATGCAGGAATCATGTGAACTCTTCGACTCTTTGCGTGGCTTCTTACAACGGTCGACATAGTTTCGGCCTAGTGTAAAAAGAGTGCAGAGCCAGCTGATGCGTCGGTTCGAGGATAACGCCATTTCTGACAAACGGCGAAGAATATGCCACTCCAGCAGCTGAAGGATGTCTCACTCACTCACTCAATGCCCGTCACTCCTGTCAGGGAATGGGCCGCCAACAACAGCTCTCCAGAGTCCTCTGTCCTGGGCCATCTTTTCTATCTGACTCCAGGTGTAGCCCATCTTTCTGGTGTCGGCCTGAAGGATGTCAGCTGCTAATAAAACCAGTTTGTGTCAAGAGGCAAATGACAAAGTTACAAACATATCTTGTGGCAAACGGTGAAACATAATTATGATATGTGTGAAAGACTTACGGACATCCGAAGCAAGCTGGTGTCTGTGTTGATGCAACAATGACACAAATGTGCGGGATGGTCGGTCGCGAAGTACAAAAGTGAGACACGAAAAATTCCCCCGAAAACGGCGTATGGCTGCCTAAATGGCGGGGTAAAAAAACGGTCATACACGTAAAATTCCACTCGTGCAACAACAAAAACACACGAGTGTACGTGGGAGTTTCAGCCCACGAACGCAGATGATGATGAGACACGGAAAAGACTGCAAAATATCATCGGTGGAAGTGGTGGCGCGGGTACAAAATCAAGACGACTACTTGCAGATGACAAAAACTTACAAGAGACTGCTTAACGTCACCGGCTGTTCAAGCGATGCACAGAATTACGTCAATTGTCCTTGTGTGAATGACAGTTATACATGTATCACAACGTCCAGGGTAGAGAGAAAACTCTGTTTTGTCAAGATCGACCTGAAGTGTGCTGAACATCAAAGGTTTCCAGAACTTTGTTGCAATTAGATCTGAAATTCAGGCGGCATGCTAATGTTCGTGGACATAAAACAAGCACACAATCAAATGCACATCCTTCGAGCAGCCACGTCATGTGGAATATATACAATGAAGTTTTAAGGAATGTGAGCATGTATGGAAGTAAAACTCCAGTGAATTCGCCAATGGCGAGGTACTAGGTAGTGCTCCCTTTTCAATGACACACATTCGCGAAAGAAAGAAGCGAAGGCGATGGAACTGTTTCTGAAGAAAAAATGAACGAGAGCCTAGAAAACGATATACCAAACGTTGTTAAACAAACTTATCGGAAAAAAATAACTTACAAAACCAAATTTGAAGCAATGCCAAAGCAGTTTGGGCTACTTTTGTCCAACTGAAAAGCCATATTAACTTACAAATCCAATGTATGCTCTATTTCCGCCACATTGGGATTCTGTGCTTGCATGCATATCACAAAATACCATGTAAAACAATGGTCACAACTTTCGTCTGCATTACCTCTTTGGGAGGCGTGCCCTGAGCATAACTTGAATAAGTCCAAACGAAAAGCACCAATCGAAAAACTACTATTGTAATGAAGAAATGCCATCAAACCGAGAGGTTCTTTAAATTACACCCAAAACACGTTAAATTCCAAAGACAATAATTTCCCAGGCAAGCATTGAATACATGTATGAAAAGTAGCAGTTTTTACACTGTTTTCATCGTCTCACTTTCCTTTTTACAATTCACAACCACTTGTCGCAACAGACAGTTTCATTTGCGTGCAATGTTGGAACTACTTTGGATGAAACTCAAAACTAAAAGGATTGGTGTCTGTGACGGAAAGTTCTTGGTTTGTGCTTCGTGCAATGTTTTTTGTGGTGCGCATACTTGCAAACAGTCGAAGCAGACATATAACAGGTCTGGAGGAACGGTCTGGATTAAAATGGTCGTCAGGGAAACTAAAGGACTGCAATCTACAACCCATCTTCCAAGCATTTTACTACTGAACTAGAAATACGCGTATGGTAGACTTTCATCCCTGCAGAAAAGAGACTGCAAGTTTTTATCAGCGTATTTTTTGTCAGTGATAGCAACCTGTGTTTGTGTGTTTGTGTGTGTGTGTGTGTGTGTGTGTGTGTGTGTGTGTGTGTGTGTGTGTGTGTGTGTGTGTGTGTGTGTGTGTGTGTGTGTGATAGAGGGAGAGAGACAGAGAGCTTTACAAATGGCCACAATGTTCTGGTCGAACCTGGTTTTTGATTACAAAGTAGACGGACATTTTAAGATGCGATGTTTGCTTGTTTTTATGCAAAGGGTATAGCCACAGAACACTTAGAAATGAAGGCATTTTGTGTCAGTGTTTAACTCTACAGTATTAACTGCAATTTTAGTATAATGTCCTTCACAGCACGATAGCTGGGCAAAACAGAAATCAAACAAAAACTGGCAGTTTCTTCTGGTTGAGAATTGTATGTTTCTGTGTCTCAGAAGTTTATGCAAGTACCTCCTTCTGGGAAATCCTGAGAGCTGTGTTTCTTCGGCAAGCCATATTCTGTCTCATAATTACTCCTAACTGTAGCATTTTCTGTAGAAATGTCGCCATCTGTACCTGCCTAAAATATGGGTCTTAGGAAACTGCACTGTATACACGGACCTTTTGAATTATTGTAATCCTAGACTTGTGCAGAACGCACAATGGTAGTCACACAACTGGTTTTACATTCCCATCAATCTACGTGTTCATACTTACAGTTTTGAAATTGTCGAAATGTGCATGGTATCATTCAAACACGCCTAATTTAACGTGAAGGAACGTGTGAGGCTGGTGGACATGGAAACAAATGAACGATTCTGTTTTGGGTAGTAAATAAAAAGAAACCATTGCAAATTCACTTGTACAGCAAAACAAAGAAACGTTCATGTTTTTGGTACAAGAGAGAAAGAAACCATCGCAAATGTCACTTGTACAGTAACACACACAAAAATCAACGATCTGTTGAAAAAAAACCATTGTGGATATTATACATGCATGTGGACTGTTCACAGAATTCACGCGCAAACATTTGCACTTTTAAGCAATATATGTCGTGTACACACGCTTTCTCTCTTTGCTTCTAGGCTACATGCTGGAGAAAACAAATCTCTATTAAAATAATGTCAGAGATTGAGTGCATAAATTTGGACACGCAGAACAAATCTCAGTGGATACGAAGACGTGTTTCAGCCGCTACTTGAAATGGCTGAACGAGTAAATCATATGATATAAAAGCTAGAAAGTGTGTCTAGACAGCGAATACAGCTATAGCATGTTTACTCGAACCCTCGTGGAGAAAAAAGATTGCATCGACGTTGAATGATACCTCAAAAATACACAGGCGAGCAAAATCTGACTATATCCCACTTTGGTGCTGTCTCTGGAAACAGCCAATCACTGCTGGTATGTAAATGTTATGCTAATTGTGATGAAACACTCCTTTTTATTCCTTGGGACACAATGTACATAGAATTCCATGATTTGTAATATTGCATTAGACTTGTCAAATGTGTCGCATGTTTTTCCACTCTACCACGGAGCTGTGTGCTTGCGGAGGTCGAGAATTGTCTTGTTTGTTGTACATGTTGTAGTCACTTACTGTCTCAGTTTGACTTTTTCTACATCTGATTGGATGAGATACAATATCTCTTTTGTGATGTTCAACTCACCACATTAATGTCTCTTATTTGGTATTGAAGAAAAGTATGTGATACGACCTTTATACCACATTGCTTTAGTTCTTCGTAGTTTTTCTTATAATATGCACATCCCTGGCACATTTCGAGAAGCACTATATGTGCTAGCTGTCTGTGACATTAATAATCCATTCATAGTTTCAATGGGTTTTTTTGTATGAAAATTCCGTTCACACCAAAATACATAAGGGATTAGAACAAATGCCCGTAAAAAGATAGAGAGAAAAATGATTACAGTAAAATTAAATGTTAGTATTTTCTTGCTCTGGGAATCTAATAAAAGGTCGGTAAGTGGGGGAAAGGAGGTAGGGCGGGAGCGGTTCCAATAATCGCATATAATTATATTTCTTCCTGTTCCAAAAAACACGCATGTTTTCAAATGCAACATCTTTGAAGTTAACTACGATTTTGTCTGTTCGTCAATCACGAGACCGTCCAACTGTATACAAAAACTTTCCCTTCGGCAATACACCAAAACATACCCTACAAAATAACGTCACTGTCGTTTTACCATCAGAACGTATGGCAATTTGTTGTCAAAATATGTACGGCATCAGGTTTTATCAACGTAGTTTTCAGGACATCGACTTTGTTATTGCATATGAAACGTTTTGAAATTTCCTGAAACTTTGTTTAGAAAACCAAATAGACACAACATTTGCAAGGCTTTATAAGAATGAAACCTGCACCAAAAGTCACAAAGCTTTTTGCAATCTTAATTTCTCAGGAGAAAACCAAACATTTGTTATAAAAAATTGTCATTGACAAATTCTCTCTTCAGATTGTCAACGGCTCAAAAGCAACAAAAACGAAAAACAAGTCGCGTAAGGCGAAAATACAATATTTAGTCAAGTAGCTGTCGAACTCACAGAATGAAACTGAACGCAATGCCATTTTTCAGCAAGACCGTATACTCGTAGCATCGTCAGTCCACCGCTCATGGCAAAGGCAGTGAAATTGACAAGAAGAGCGGGGTAGTAGTTGCGCTAAGAAGGATAGCACGCTTTTCTGTACCTCTCTTTGTTTTAACTTTCTGAGCGTGTTTTTAATCCAAACATATCATATCTATATGTTTTTGGAATCAGGAACCGACAAGGAATAAGATGAACGTGTTTTTAAATTGATTTGGACAATTTAAATTTGATAATAATTTTTATATATTTAATTTTCAGAGCTTGTTTTTAATCCGAATATAACATATTTATATGTTTTTGGAATCAGCAAATGATGGAGAATAAGATAAACGTAAAGTTGGATCGTTTTATAAATTTTTATTTTTTTTTTACAATTTTCAGATATTTAATGACCAAAGTCATTAATTACTTTTTAAGCCACCAAGCTGAAATGCAATACCGAAGTCCGGGCTTCGTCGAAGATTACTTGACCAAAATTTCAATCAATTTGGTTGAAAAATGAGGGCGTGACAGTGCCGCCTCAACTTTCACGAAAAGCCGGATATGACGTCATCAAAGACATTTATCAAAAAAATGAAAAAAACGTTCGGGGATTTCATACCCAGGAACTCTCATGTCAAATGTCATAAAGATCGGTCCAGTAGTTTAGTCTGAATCGCTCTACACACACACACAGACACACACACACACACACGCACGCACATACACCACGACCCTCGTTTCGATTCCCCCTCGATGTTAAAATATTTAGTCAAAACTTGACTAAATATAAAAAGAGCAAGGGAATACCACCTTCACCCTATGTTAAAACTGTTATTGTCTAGAAAGTTGCGAGCTTGGACATTTCCTGCTTTTCTTGCTTTGTCTCTTCTGGTCTGTTGGGTGTCATTGCTGTAGGGTCTCAGAGAAACCGCACTGACAACCCGCACTGACAAACCGGTGGCTTTTCTATGACAGCCTGCTTGGTACTTTGGCCTCAATAATAAACGATGTTCGTTCTTCGTCATAATGGATAGCAAGTGTTTACAAAATTCATACGCCATTTGATACTTATACTATTTCACTTTAGGAACGTTGAGGTCGTTCAGTGCTTCACCAAATTGTCAAACGTGTTGTTTTTGTATGCAGAGAAGAAAAATTCACAAAGCTCTGCACAAAATCTGCAACAATAGTGACAAAATGTCCTGCATACTGAACTTCTCCAGAGTAATCCAAACATGTCCGCTTGACAGATTGTTTCTTTGTATCGTATTTTCAATGGCCCAAGAACACCAAGAACGACAACAGAACAAAAATTATGCAAAAGATAGCACTCCCCCCCCCTCCACCCCACCTCCAAATCTCAAACTGTAATTGTCTGGGAAGTTACGTGCTTGGACTTGTCCTGCTCTTCTTGCATTGTCTCCCCCTGTCTGGTGGGTGTCATCACAGTGGGGTCTCGGGGGAAGCGCACTGTCACACAGACAGCCGCTCTACGGAAGCCGGCTTGGCACTTTGGCCTCTCTACGTGGTCTCCCTGTCTTGAAAACTTGGGGGTAAATCGATACGACACTTTCAAAAACTTTCTTTTCAATGTCTTCGACTAGGTGTTTAGGCTTTAAACGCTGTTTTGTGGATGGGGCTTTCTTTTTAACGATTTCGACTTGGTGTTAAGGCTTTAAACGCTGTTTTGTGGAAGGACCGATGGTGGTGGATGGAGGGAGGGAGAGAAAAGACGGGGTGGAAGGGCTCTGTCCGTTCTAAAAATCAGGACAGGACAGGACAGTGCACGGTAGCCGAGTATTATATCGCATGATAAAGTTATCTCAAACTGTTCTTTACGGTCGCCAGTTCTTCTCTGTGTGTGGTACGCTGTAACAAGGCTAACAAATGTGTCTGTCTCAGTGAATAAATTCGGGAGGAAAAAAAGTATTTCCTTTCATTTTTGAAATCTTTAACGTTCACTGTTATGTAACAACGAAAAGGGTCAAACATATTATTTCACGTGTTACTTGACAATTCCTCACCATAAACTCGAGTTTATCAGATGTGCTTTTGGTGCCCCCAGATGATACATATAGAATATTTCATTGCTAAATAACAAGTTTCATTCTCTCCCAACCTTCATCGAAACCCTAACCCACTCACATTCCAACCTCGTCCCCCTACCAATACACATTTTAAATAGGCCTATTTCTCACGCTCTTTAAGAAATCTACACAATAACAAGAAGAGCAAACGCTCGATCGAGTCACTTTCGCAGTTCTGAATATTATATGAGGCATCAGATGGACAGGAAGAAATTGCTATTCACAACACAATGAGTCACGTTCACATAAAATTTGAGCCCGGTCACTTTTATAGTTTCCGAGAAAAGCCCAACGTTAAGTTGTGTGTTGCCGAACAGAAAAGGCTAGTTATCTCCCTTGTTTTTCTGATAACGTTCGTAAAAGGCTACAGATGTAAATACTTTGATGTAAAGAATAATCCTACAAAGTTTCAATCACATCCGATGAACTTTGTCAAAGATATAAAATGTCTAATTTTTCCTTTGACGCTGATCTGTGATCTTGAAAAAGGTCAAAGGTCAACGAAACCATCGTTAAAGTGTAGAGGTCATTGGAGGTCACGACTAAACAAAATATGAGCCCGATCGCTTTGATAGTTTCCGAGAAAAGTCCAACGTTAAGGTGGTGTCTACGGACGGCCGGCCGGCCGGACGGCCGGCCGGACAGACTAACACTGACCGATTACATAGAGTCACTTTTTCTCAAGTGACTCAAAAACAACTGCTATCCGCACAAGCATAGCACAAACGTATAGGAAACATAGGTACAAGTAATTAAACATAATGTGCCTAGACATCCTGGAGAACAACTACACACTTTCTGTTAAACGATCTGTATCAGAATTCTACTTAAGTGACGAAAAGCCTCTGGGTAGAAAATAGCAAATACACACGAATTTACGGACATGGAGTATATAACTAATACCGAGGACCTTCTTCGAAAATAAAACTTTTAGCGGAAACCATATGACCAAGCTTCAGTGCACATAATTCGACTGCTCATAATTCTATTTGTCATTTATTTTTAGTTCTTGTAGATCTGATTTTAAGTCGTCCTCGAATTCTTCAGATGATTATTTGGAGTTTTAAAGTTCGTTGTACAGTAATAAGACATCCGTCTCTGGGCACGAGTAATCAAAGCACTTGAGAAAGCAAGCATTTCTAAGGTACATAACAGGGACTACGTATTCAAGAACACAAGCTAGAACAACTACAACAAACCACTGAATAATACTCCACCTCCATTTTTCAAACGTTCAGGCCAAAGCAATATTTTCTGACTATGTCCTATGTGAAACAAATAACGGTTAATTTAGCAACTTTCGACTTTTTGCACTTCTTGTAGCAAGCACCCGCACTTTTCGATTTGTTTTCTTTTTACATTACCTCTGAATGTTCTCTTTTTTGTGTGTCTTTCTATGACATATTAAACAAACCAGTGCAATGTGATATTTGATGATGTTGTCCTTAGAATGTTTTACTACATACTTTTAATCAAATAAGAGAAATAAAAAATCACGAAACAAAAATGACCACGATTGGAATTACACACTCTCTCTCTCTCTTTTTTTCTCTCTCTCTCTCTCTCTCTCTCTCTCTCTCTCTCTCTGTCTCTCTCTCTCTGTCTCTCTCTTTCTCTCTGTCTTCCTCTCTGTCTCTCTCTGTCTCTGTCTCTCTCTCTCTCTCTCTCTCTCTCTCTCTCTCTCTCTCTCTCTCTCTCTCTGGGCCGGCGCCCAATCAATAAGTGTCCATTGCACAAAATCCATACACTGACGCCCTAGCTCTCCACTCTTGACTGTTCTCCCCCCAATTTCTACAAACCCATCCACAACCCTCCCTAATATCCTCCTTCTCTAGCTCTCCTGGACCTTTCACTTGCTTCGCCCAATACAGTTCCCTCATTACAACATCCTAGATAGTACTTTGTATCCCGTATTCGATATCCCAAGCTCTCGCAAGCTCTCGCAAACTTCGAAGCATCGCAAAGCAGGTGTTAAAGCTATATCGCGAGAGCTGCAAAAACTCGATGTTCTAAGTTCTTAGTGTTCGCGACTTTCGAAGCATAATCAAGAGCATGCTCTCGCGGGAGATCTCGTGAGAGCTGCTTAGATTCTGAAAAGGTCTATTCCACCTCCTCCATTTCCCTGCTCTCGTTTTCATTTTCGTGAACATCATCGCCCTTCGTTTTTTTCCCCTGTATCTCTAGAGCTGTGACCGAAGACCTTTCCCTTTACTGTGACCCGGGGACTCTGCAGTTGGTATCTTTCCTATCTCGTGTGAGTTCCTTTCTCCAAAGACTCGCCATGACCATGGCCTCTCATTCCACCTCCATGACCCCTCCTTGCTTCACGGCGTCACTTCCAATACTTCAAGAATATCTGTGAATATAATATGATTGTAGTTAGCATGCCTCTTCAGTGCCATCTCCAGTGCTTTTCTCCCTCATTCCCTGTAGAAAGATATAGCTCTCCCCTCTCTACGCTGCCACCTCACCCCCAGGCCAATTCTTTCTCTTCCCGTTTACTGATACATTTTTGTTTGTTTGTTTGCTTAACGCCCAGCCGACCACGAAGGGCCATATCAGGGCGGTGCTGCTTTGACATATAACGTGCGCCACACACAAGACAGAAGTCGCAGCACAGGCTTCATGTCTCACCCAGTCACATTATTCTGACACCGGCCCAATCAGTTCTAGCACTAACACCATAATGCCAGACGCCAGGCGGAGCAGTCACTAGATTGCCAATTTTAAAGTCTTAGGTATGACCCGGCCGGGGTTCGAACCCACGACCTCCCGATCACGGGACGGACGCCTTACCACTAGGCCAACCGTGCCGGAGTTTTACTGATACAGTCATGTACTCTCAAATATTGCTCAAAGTTTCGAGCCAATGTACCTTTAAAACCAATGTACCTATAAAACCAATGTATCTATAAATCCAATGTATCTATAAATCCAATGTACCTACAAAACTGCAACGACAGCAGTAACTATCCCACGTAAGTATACCATTCGACCGCCCCCACCCCCAAACCAAACCCCCTCGGATCCTAGCCCCTCCTCCCCACCCCACCCCCCTCCCGCTGAAGACCTGGCTGTGACCTACTCCCACTCATACTGCGGTGAAGAAGTGGGAACTGCCGAGACTCTGGTTGCTATTCTGACCTCGTCTCTTCCCCACAGACCGGCTGAGAATGACACGCCGACTCTTCTTGGCAGCGAATTTGATTTGTCTTGGTTTGGTGCGAGAATTACTTGTACATGTGTTCTTCCCTGTCTGTGCTTGTCTTGCACTGTTGGTTTGACTTAGTGTTTGAGTGGTGTGTGTGTGTGTGTGTGTGTGTGTGTGTGTGTGTGAGTGTTAGTGTGTGTGTGTTTTAGTGTGTGTGTGTTAGTGTGTGTTGTGTGAGTGTGTGTGTGTGTGTGTGTGTGTGTGTGTGTGTGTGTGTGTGTGTACTTATCACTTACAAGCTGATAATAGCTGTTTTTTTCCAGGCTCCCTGGTCTTCCAGGCTTTATGATAAAGCAAACTTGCGATCCCTAACCATTGATTTCAGGAACAAAGAGTAGTAAACAATGAACAGAAGCCAGAAACAGCAATCCCTCAAACGGTGCACAGCGGGAAAAGGGGAATGGGAGACCAGTCATCAGTCACCGGATGTTCCAGTCCCTAGCAGAGGAAACCGAGAAAGGAAACACACTCGTATCGGTCGCTGATAGCCAAACAGGTTTCAGGAACGGGTAAGGTGGGAAATGAAAAACCATTCACGACAGGTTCAATTCTCTAGCAAAGGAAACTAACTTGCAGGTACGATAAAAAAACAAACAAACAAAAACCAATATCCAACCAACCCTGGCCAAGACGTTGCCATGATGATTCAATCATACCCATAACCCTGACCAAGACGTTGCCATGGTGATTCCATCCTACCCATAACCCTGACCAAGACGTTGCCATGATGATTCCGTCCTACCCATAACCCTGACCAAGACGTTGCCATGATGATTCAATCATACCCATAACCCTGACCAAGACGTTGCCATGGTGATTCCATCCTACCCATAACCCTGGCCAAGACGTTGTCATGATGATTCCATCTTGCCCATAACCCTGACCAAGACGTTGCCATGATGATTCCATCTTGCCCATAACCCTGGCCAAGACGTTGCCATGATGATTCCATCTTGCCCATAACCCTGACCAAGACGTTGCCATGATGATTGCATCCTGTCCATAACCCTGACCAAGACGTTGCCATGATGATTCCATCCTGCCCATAACCCTGGCCAAGACGTTGCCATGATGATTCCATCCTGCCCATAACCGTGGTCGAGTGGTCCTGAGGGGGTGAGGGTCGGGACCGGAGCGCCAATGTCATCCCACACTGCTCAAAGCTTTATGTTCCTATGTAAACCTTCCACAAAAACGGTTTCACATCCAATCCATTCATCCCATAAATATGCAAACCTCTCCTTCTCTTTCTTTCTTAACTACACCCATCCGAACATTATTTCCGTAGTTGAGCTGACAATGAACACCAGAAAAGGCCAATCTCAAACATTACGAGCAGGCTTCTTGAGATCGGGTAGCGACTCCATGGCTCTGTTTTTCTTGTCTCGCTTATACCTCCTTCACTCCTCCACCCCCCTACATTTTCGTACCCCTCCCCCCCCCCCCCCCCTAACAAGCAGACAGACATACATACAACCACACATACACAAACATACACACACACGCACGCGCGCACTCACCCCACTGGAAAAGACAGAATGTTCTTTGTCCATTCTCACTTCCTTGCAAATTAGGTTTTAAATGTCTAGCATCCTAACATTTACCCTGGCGGCGGGAATATTAAACTGAGTCAATAGCTTTTCCGGTTTTTGTAGTGTAGGAAATAAAAATCAGTAAACACAGAACGTGGAAACAATCATATGTGACGACAGACAGGACCGGTATGGATACAACGCAACGCAGGCACACACAGACATACAGACACAGACACACACACACACACACTTGGCAATCAAACTTCGGTTTACAACCGCGTTGTTGCAATAACTCCCACCTGCAACCCACCCCTGTCCCAAGCTAAAAGGCCCGAACATGCAATTACTCGATTCGTTCGTGTGCGTGAAGAAAACACAAGGAAAAGTGCAACTGGCATCAAATATTCACGGGCAGGATCGAACACCCAGGCAAGAAGATAAACATCAAGTGGGTTAATGTTACAGCAGGGAAAGGGCACACGCGAGCACACACATTGAAAGAAACACAAACACGCACGCGCGTACACACACACACACACACACACACGCACGCACACACACACAGACACACACACACACACACACACACACACACACACACACAATCTGATAGCCTAGTAACAAATGACCAGCACGGAATCTGCGTCAGCCAGAACAGAAATCAAGTTTCTGGCAGCACCACTATAGCAACCAAGTAACACTAATCCGATAAGGCGACCCACGAAACACATCTCTGATAAAGTGACACGGGAAACTAGCAGCGATAGAAATCTTAATTAAATGCGCAATGAAACATACATTCTTCACAGCACGGAATGCAAAATCGGGACTATTTGCACCTAATAACGATAAATCAGATAGAAATGAAACCGACAACTCCCAGATTAACGAGGAAAAGAAACGACTGGCAAAACTGGCAGTCACAAGATGGTGAGGATAGCCCGAAATGGGGTGTCAGAAAAGTAATAGCAGAAGAAAAATGAGCAAACAATGTTGTTGCCCTGGAAGCCAGAACAGACGGTCTCGCGAGAAGGCTGTTCTCTTCAAGGAGTACAAGTTCAAGTGTACTATAAAGCACAAAAACACACACAGAAGTCCAATTCAGTAGTAAATTGTAAATGGACTGACTATCTATCTCCTCTCACAAAAACGTATAATTTGCCCTGAAATATGCAAAGTATAGAAACATTCCGACCACGAGTTCCGAGCCGAGCCCCCATACCTCTGTCTTATTTCTGTGTCTTCTTCTTTCTTTCTGTTTGTTTAGGTCCGCACTAGTTGACCACACGGATGATTGTACTCCAATAAGCAATCAGTATCCAACAACAAACGAAGCCTCACATTATTTGGGCAGAGTCGATTTCTCCAAGTCTACTTTACAAAGAAGCACGAGGCGTTAATTGGCACTGAATTGTCGCGAAGTCGACTTCGGGCTCAATTAAGGACATATTGAGACACCAATGGCCGAGAGAAATTCAAGTTTTCCTCACGGCAAAGCCATTTGGGCATGTTCCCGGGTTTTAACCCGACTTTAGATGAGATACACAAGTGTATGCGTGTTTAGGTGGTATCCGCCATCTGCACTTATGGCAGAATGACCGAGGTCTTTTACGTGCCACTGTGGTGACACGGGGGTGGGTGATGGATACCGTCTCTGGGTCTGCACATAAAGTTGACCTGTGTCCGGCCCGGCCCGGATTCGAACCAGCGACCTTTCGATCACAAGTCCAGTGCTCTACCACCTGAGCTACCCGGGCCCCCGACACCAATGGCCTTACCCACATCCATTCTTGAAGTCTGGGAAGAGGAGGGGAAGGGAGGATCTAACCCTAAATAAGGGTGCGTGTGTGAGTGTGTGTCGGGGGGGGGGGGGGGCACGAGCCCTGTGGCAATGTCCTCCTTGATCCTCCCACACGTAAACTGTGTTGACTATGAGAAGATTGGGAACAAGCCGGGGGAGGGTGGGAGGGAATCTCTTTAGTTGTACTTCCAGCCCGGGGACTTGGGTGGGAGGGTTTCATTCCTACACATTCCTCTTCATTGCACACAACAATGCGGGGGAGAAATATGACGATAAAGTGGACACTGATCCCAACCACTCGAGCGGTCAACGGCCATTTCACTGGCCACGGCCGCAGGACACATATCTGGAACAGCAGCTCCTGATGTTCCTGACAACCTGTCTGCTGTAATCCTCTTTCCCTCCCTGCACTTCACTCTCGCCAGAGGTTCACAGGAGTGACACAAACTGCCCCCTTTTGCTTTTCTTTATTTGGTGTTTAACGTCGTTTTCAACCACGAAGGTTATATCGCGACGGGGAAAGGGGGGAGATGGCATAGAGCCACTTGTCAATTGTTTCTTGTTCACAAAAGCACTAATCAAAAATTTGCTCCAGGGGCTTGCAACGTAGTACAATGTATTACCTTACTGGGAGAATGCAAGTTTCCAGTACAAAGGACTTAACATTTCTTACATACTGCTTGACTAAAATCTTTACAAAAATTGACTATATTCTATACAAGAAACACTTAACAAGGGTAAAAAGAGAAACAGAATCCGTTTGTCGCTTCTTACGACATGCTGAGGAGCATCGGGTAAATTCTTCCCCCTAACCCTGCGTCACGGAATAGAACGATTGGGTAGAGTGCAGCATGCGTCATATGAGATCCGCCACGTGTGTATAAGCTGTTTTGAGGCCCCTGTCCTTTCTTTCAGTCCCCTGCATTTCAAGCACTATGTTGCATTGCGGTTATCAAAAAGGTTTAACTAAAGATTGGATGGTCTGGTTACTACTGACCAAAGACTGCATCATTTTTTCAGTTGTGCCACGTACGGCTACAAAGCAAAACGCAGCATTGGACACTGCCGTGTCGTGTACGTTGCCCATTATAAGGGAAGAAACCGGAAAACGAAAACAGGGAGAGAGCACGTGGGGGCACCCCTGGTGCACGCGCAGGGACCGAAAACGAGACAGAGGATGGAACGTTTTGAAGATCAAGCGGCCATAACTCGTGATCTCCCCGGTCGATACGGACGTGACCACTTCCCTGATCCAACGGGGGACGATCTACGAGCTGCACGCGGGGGTGGTGTGCACGAGAAAGTGCCAAACTGGGAGGGAGTCAAGCACGGGGTCGGATTGGTTGAAATCTCAACCAAATCTCAATTTAAGCCAATCAGATCCATCACTTGGTTCCCATCCAGTTGTGCACGTGCTCGTGCGAACTACCCCTGGAAACAAGAATACCCTCCCCTTTCCCTGCACTCACCACCACACCCTACACTGCCCTTGTCAATGATCCCCTTGCCCCATCGTCCCCCCCCCCCCCCCCCCGCTCCCCCTTTCCACAGAATTCTGCATCTACGTGTTTGGGTACTATTGCACATCAAGACCCCTTACTCGCACTTTATTTTCTTTTTTTCTGCCAAATTGCCAATCGTACACAAGGGGCAAAAAAGGCGCTAGCTCGATTCCAAATGGTAGGCCAACCATCGCAAAAGGTACTGAAAAGCCTCCCGGGGACGGGGGGGGGGGGGAGAGAGAGAGGGGGGGGGGGGAGAGGACATGTCCATACGGCGTCCATATTTCTCTTGATAAAGCTGAGCAAGGAAAAGAAAAATGATGGAGGTCAATCTCCCAACACTGCCGGGCGCAATCTATACTGTCTCTTCAATAACATAAAAATGAGGATTTCAATCACATCTTTTCAAACCACCAAGTATGTGCAGTGGAAAAGAACCAAATGTAACATTTCAGGACGAGATCACTGTACACTTTGGTCACACCCCTCTCACCCCTACCCCCGAACCAAAAGAGACGCATGCTTCCCCATACAAAAATCGATATCCCAGCGGTTCGGTTCGATCAAGGACTTCCTTCCAATTTCCTATCATCATACTCATATTGATCTTCGTAGACACCACCAGTGGGTAACTTATCACAAGGAATGGTCCTCCTGGGACCGACAAGACTATCCTGCTGGTTCACCACCATCCCTCAAACTGGATGCGTTTCCTCTCGGTCCCGATGTGTAAAGAACGCCAAAGGGAGGGCACTCAATGCTAGGGAGTGCCATCTTCTTTACACCACTTACAGAATAGGTACTGTGATTGTAATTCGATCGTTCAGATACCCAATTCAATTACCCAACCCTCGTTATATATGATTCTTGGCATGTCATCATTTTCAAAATTCTGTAACATAAATTCATTCCGGTAGATTTCCCTAATTTGTTCACAGTTGTTTCAACTCATTCTGAAAATATCACAGACAAAATATTAGCAAACTATTAGCGAAGTCGATTTTGGGGGGTCAATCGCTGTACTATGTTTTTAAAATAGAGAGACATGGTATGCCAAATTACTTAATGGTTAGCGGTGGGCGTCTGTGTGAACGCATTCGTCTGTCTGTTTCTTTAACTATCCATGCATTCTTCTATCTGTTTGGGCAAAAAAATGGTTTAGTGGTTTTACCGGCTGTAGGAAAGAGAAATTGAATACTATATTCACAATAGTCGAGTTGTAAAAACAAAGGAAAAAGACAAGAAAAACAGTCCATGCTATAGGTTGCAGAAAAGAGTGTGCAATAGATACACAATTAAATACACCCATGTGATGACTACATTCTCTGCGATATCGGTTGTTCACCTCATCAAAACCCTGGAGGAGAAAGAGAGGACGAAAAGAGGCTGAAGGTTTAATGGTACGGTAGGGGTGAGGGTGGGGTACATGTGTGTGTGTGTGTGCGTGTGTGTGTGTGTGTGCGCGTGCGTGCGTGCGTGTGTGTGTGTGTGTGTGCGTGTGCGTGCGTGCGCGTGAGAGCGTATGAGGTAACAGTAATAAACAATAATGATGAAGAAAACGGCACCATTGCACACCGCACGTGCAGCAAAACAGCCCCCGCCCCCCTGTCGCTTCATAGCGTGATTGCCCAATGCACGGTGATGTCATAATGTAACAGCAAGCGTTTTGTGAGCACTATACTAGCGTTCAAAGACACTGTCCTTCCCCTATAAACGACCACGTAAGCTTTCACACAGAGGTTCAGGCTTCAATATAGGACAAGAGTATCGACTTGGACTTTCCACTTTCACACACTCGCACCACAACTATCTACAGCCTGTTTGCTTCCTGTGTATGGAAGGATTTAATATTTATATAATTATTTGCTGATATATTTTATTTTATTTTATTCTAATTGATTTGAAATGATTTGATTTGAGTTGGTTTGATTTGATCTGATTTGAGTTGGTTTGATTTGATTTGATTTGACTTGAGTTGGTTGGAGTTGATTTGAATTGATTTGAGTTGATTTAAAATGATCGATTTGATTTGATTAAATTGGAATTTTTTTTGGCTGACTTATTTTTGGAGATTAACACAGGTGCCAGTTATTCTATTAATGCAGACCACAAAAAAATCCTCTCTGCAGAGATCTCAGCAAGTCTATAGATAGTTTGGTATATGTTTGAGTAGGAGGATTCTCTTGTCCAATTAATCTAAAAGCCTGAACAAAGTCATGGTGATTTACAAGATGGTGTACGAGAGTAGGAAGACATCTTTCAGCCTGCAGCCGCTATAAAACCACAGTCGAGCGAACGCCACGGAGGAACAAGCAGTTATTAGCGAAATTAGCCGCGGATGCAAAAAGGACTTGACAATTACCGTAATGAGGTAATCAGAGTGAAACGCCGCGAGTGCTATTTACTCCAACGTGGCTTAATCAATATGAGAGAGAAGATGGCGAGAGCACACGTCATCTTTTTTTTTTTTTTTTTTTTTTGGGGGGGGGGGGGGGGGGTCTAAATTTCCCCTCTTTTCTATTCCCGGTCTGTCTTCCTTCTTCCTCTTGATGTATGAAAGACGCAGACAGCTTTCTGTGAGACTTGGCACGTCTGACCCGAAGGACCCTTCAAGATAATAGATGCCTCCCTACAGCTCCCTCCCTATGTCTGGCAGAGGAAGGACCTTTTGCGAGCTATTTTGAAATCTATGATTTTGTATTAACTTACGTTTCCCTTCAGCTTATTCAAAATTGCTGTCTCCTAACTTAACGTTAACCTCCCTTCCGCTTCACTGATTTAATTTCGAACAAAAGAAGTGAGGCTGACTTCTGACTCTCAATATGCGTGACCCCAAAACCGACTTTGAAAATGTGTTCAGCAGTCTGTTATTCTATCATATATTATAGCAGATGATTGATGTATGCACACACACACACACACACACACACACACACACACACACGCACACACACACACACACACACACACACACATACTCACACACGATTTAATCTGGTCCCGTGATGTCCATCTCTTGATGAGTATTGAAGATCATACCATTCAAACGCATTACTTTTGCCATGACCCGCAAATCATTTCAGTAAAAAAAAAAACCCACTCGCCCTTCTTTTATTCATCGCGGCCACCCCGTCTGTTCTTTTCAAACGACTTTGCTTCATGCATGTTGTAACGCAACAACCGCTTTCTTGCTCGTGAGTTCAACGCCCGACTCCAATCGATCTTTGAATATATAATGTGAAAGCGGTTCTCGCGAAGACAAAAGGGAATTGGTGAGATGTTTTCATTCTCTCCTGTGACCTCCAACCTTAGGCCATCCACCTCTGAGTGATCCGTGTTAAGACCAGAGCGGCAATGTTAGCATTCACAACACAGGCAATTTTGTGTGCGGAAGTTGTTGTTTTTGTGTGTGTTTTTTCTTCACAATACAAACAAACATTATACAATCCCTTTTGGTGAATCGTGTCAGCAATAGCAACAATGTCCAACGTCTTTACGTCGCTGTTTCCGTCGCGATATAACCTTCGTGGTTGAAAACGACGTTAAACACCAAAGCAAGAAAGAACGTCGCTGTTTGTGATGACGTTTATCTGCTGAGGTGAACTAACCATCTTCTTGCTAAGTTAATCTGCTAAGGTTCCGGAACGTGCCACTCCACCCCCACCCCCAACGACAAGATTTTCAATTTTTTAAAAGGATATCAAGATTTATCAATCAGTTTGAAATACCAAGTGCGAAAAGAAATACACTTTTTAACTTTCTATCCTTTCTTGTGATAGACCCAAATGCAAATAGTTTCAGAAACGGAAACCGTTATGTAAACTTGGAAAGAACACAACATTGAATCGGTTCTAAACAGCAAAATAGGCTGAGTGGAAATGAAAAACCAAGAACCAACCAACCATCTGCTGGGGTTGTCAAATGTTTTTTTGTTGAAACTGTTGCGGAAGTGGCGGTGATGGTGGTTGCTGCTGTAGCCGGGTGCTACCCTCAGACAACACTTCCCGGTTAGTTTCAAAACTATGATTCGGCAGGAACTATTCCCCAAAAGAGCAAACGAGGAAACAAACGATGACATTGCTTCCAACAATGACCGGTCCTCATGGGATGACAGTGACGTACATGCAATTGTTTACAACGACAGGCAATTGTTTACAACGACAGGCAATTGTTCACAACGACATGCAATTGTTTACAACGACAGGCAATTGTTCACAACGACAGGCAATTGTTTACAACGACAGGCAATTGTTCACAACGACAATGTTCACAACGACAGGCAATTGTTCACAACGACAGGCAATTGTTTACAACGACAGGCAATTGTTTACAACGACAGGCAATTGTTTACAACGACAGGCAATTGTTCACAACGACAGACAATTGTTTACAACGACAGGCAAGTGTTCACAACGACAGGCAAGTGTTCACAACGACAGGCAATTGTTCACAACGACAAGGCATTTGTTCACAACGACAGGCAATTCAACCAGTCCTAGTCCCAAACCTAATTCAGTATAACAGAATCCAATGCAATGTAATCTTCTTCGAGCGCCCCTCCCCTCTCCCTAGCAAAAATGAAACAAAAATCCCATGCAATGTAATCTTCTTTGAGCTCTCCTCCCACATGAGACCCGAGCCATTCCAATTTATCAAATTTCCCCCAAGAGAAAAGCTGAAAACCACAATACGCGGTGTGATGTGGGACGCTTTCGCCTCGATCGTTTGCCGAGAAACACTGAAATGCCTGTTGTTCTAGTGTTATCTCGTGCGAACGCGTTCGATTGAGAAAACTCGCCCCCAAAGTTTCTAGACCCGCCAAAGACCTTTGACGCCAAAATCGGGATGGAGGTTCCCGGATTTGAATAAGGGTAAAGGGGAGTGGGGGGGAGTAGGGGGTGGGGGAGTGTTATCGAGTTTTCGTGATCCTGTCTTGGGTGTTTACAGCCAAGACGTGCGACCCTTGTTCTTTATGCTCGTGTTAACTCGTTCGATTGAGAAAAATAGCACCCAGTTTATTTGTGTCCACCGCTCAGAATTAGATCTGCGAAGATTTCTGGGGAGGGGTGGTGGGGGGGGGGGGGGGGGGAGGGTAGGGCGAAAGATGCTTTAGTGTAGAAGGAAGAAAAGGGGGTTGAAGGAGGGATGCAGCCCATCGCGCTAGGGCGATAATTCCATCAATGCACGTTTGCAGCACATCATTTTCGCTTTGATGTCATTCGGTTGAAGAACTAGATGTTGCTGTCGCTGGTACTGCAACGAACAAAACGGAGTTATCATCGAAGACAGAGAAAAGTGGAGGAGTGCCAATGCTTCTACTTGACGCCTTTCTATCAAAGTGGAGGCATAGACATTTTCCTCCCACATAGTTTTCATCAAAAACAAGGAAACCATCCAACAAAAACATAAAATGACAAAGACCATGTTTTGGGCTTGTCGGGATTTGTGAGAAATTCCATATGGGGCATGCGGATATTGTTTTTATATTTTATAATTTCAAAAATTGGTCACAGCTATGGGACTAACAAGGTGGAGAACTCGGAATTGTTAGGATTGTTTTGGTTATATTTTGACTTACATTTGACGCCGAACAAAAACCCACGAAGTAACAAAAAAAAGGTTTTTTTCTCTCTCTCGGATATTGAAAAACAAAACAGATGCATTTTTTGTCAGGTCGTTTGTAATGTAATCAATGTGGGGGGGGGGGCACATCCACAAGATTATTAAAAGAAAGTTAGAGGTACCATGATTTGCAAGCGGTCCTCCGAGAAGGAAGGCAAGGCGGGCAACAGGCCATATTTCACCTTGGAATTGCCCAGCTGGGAATAACACCAAACTCCCGTCACGAGAATTGGATTCCGCACAATTCTACACAAAATATGTGTCGACCCAAAGCCAGGGGGCTTAACTGTGAGCAAGAAAATGAACAGGTTCGAGAAACAATAGCCTGGTTGCAGGGATGGTCTCAGGGGAAATGTAATAACCACACAGAATAATGGTTACCTCAAAATTGTGTATATGTGTGGCTTTAGAAGTATGAAAGTTCTTCCGGAGATATGTCGACCTACTAATACTTAACTTGTCAACAACAGAATCCCCATTTGATAAATTTTATAAAACCTTTAGAACAATTACTTGTGTCAAATGTCCAGGCAATACCAGCTGTATTTCGGAATAAAATGTAGATTCACGAATGCAATTCCAGCACCCAGCCTCACCCACCCACAACCCAACACACACACTATCACACACACACAAACGCTATCACATACACAAACACGATCACACACACACACACACACACACACACACACACACACACACACACACACACACACACACACACACACACACACACTGTAAAAGGGACGCCCTCTCTTTGAAACAAGATGGTACATGAGAGACGAGGCGGTGGGCCAGACTTACAGCAATAATCACAAGCGAGCAATTCTTCACACCGTGCACAACGACAATATAAATGATCGTGGGCGAACCACAGGGAGTGAAAATCAATATAATTCGGTGACAGACTCCTCATCTATAAACACCCTCCCCTTGATCTTACCCGCCCTTGGTTCACTCCAGCCCCACTACCACCCTCCGCCGCCATCATCCCTTCCCGGGTGCCAATCTAGCCCATCCCTCCCATGCCCCCTCCCCCTCCCCCGTCCTTATACCCTTTGCCCTGCTCTCCCCTGTTGCCAATGTAGCCCCACCTAGCTCCTCTGATTGCCAGGGGCCAGGAACAAATCCGCGGGACCGCCTTGCAACTCACCCAGCAAATATTCTGGTCAAGTGCAACACTTTTGGTTGTAATATCGAGTTTCAAAGCCATATGAACACTGCAGATGCAGTAACTGTAGCATTACCAGGCCAGCTACATCTCTGATGGGGTAGTAACTTTCTTGAAATTACTCTCCCGGTTGGCGAGTTAACATTTTGAGATTTGGCCATCCCTGCCAACCTGAAACTTTACACACCTCACCCCTCCCTGCCCTCATAACTCCACCACTTCACTCCAACTCTTTCCCAAAACTTGCTTAGGCCAAAAAAAAAATAGGTCTGTTTACGGTAACATAGGCCAAAAAAATAGGGTCGGTAGGTCGGGATTTTTTTTTTTTTTTTCCCCAAAAACCATATTTTTACGTTATTTTGCCAAAAAAACAAAGATTTTTTTTTTTTTTTTTTCCCCCAAATGCCAAAAAAAAGTCTAGGGTCGCGCGAAAAAACTAGGGTCGGTCGGGTTACCGTAAACAGACCTTTTTTTTTTTTGGCCTTATTTATCATTTGGGCAACACAGTATGCACTGCCCAATCTCTCTTTTGAGCAGTGACTGGTGAACAATGTATGGAGCCCAGTCGCCCTCTTTTCAATCTGTAATCATCAGGATGTGGAAATTTAAAAGGAGCGAGGAAGAAGAAGAAATAGACTGCAGATATTCATCAATGGTAACGTTAGAAGTGCATGTGAAAGATGGTTGCTTCCAGTTTATTAAGAATGATGAATAACAATGGGCAATACATCCCTGAGAACACCCACCCCACTATGACCCCACTATGACCCCACTATCCCCTCCCTCCTTGCCCCTTTAGAACAAGAACAAACCACTCAGGCTTCAACAATGGAACTATGCGGTCATGTTTTTCTTTTTCCATCTACTCACACGTAAGATATTTGTAAAAGAGATAGAGAATATCGGTTAGAGAGAGAGAGAGAGAGAGAGAGAGAGAGAGAGAGAGAGAGAGAGAGAGATAGATAGAGAGAGAGAGAGAGAGAGAGAGAGAGAGAGAGAGAGAGAGAGAGAGAGAGAGAGAGAGAGAGAGAGAGAGAGAATTGAATTGAACTTTATTTAACAAGGATTAAGATTTAAGGCTACGCCTTTTCTTACAATCTGTCCTTGGGACGCATAGACACACAATTATATAATTAAAAAATTAAAAAGTTAAAAAGTTAACCAACAAAAGGAGGTCGGAAAACGTGATAATAAAGATGACGAATCACGATGATGATGACGATGATGATGATGAAGATGAGACATGAAGAGCATACATGTGGTTATTCATAAAATCAAATGCATACTATGCAGGTAATTATAAATACAAGCTGGTAGCAATCGAACATGTAGAGAGAGAGAGAGAGAGAGAGAGAGAGAGAGAGAGAGAGAGAGAGAGAGAGAGAGCAGGGGCGGATCAGTTCATTTTATGGGGGGGGTTTCCAAAAGTATATTGTGAAGATATATGGGTGTGAAGGCGCGAAGCACCGAGCCGATGGCGCAAAGCGCCTAGCTTGCTAGGGGGGTCCGGGAAATTTTGAAAAAAAGGATGCAAAATGGTGCAATCTGGTGCATTCTGAGGATGATCATTACCAGTTTCAGGCAGCAGATTTTGTCACTGATTGATACCCCCAAAATTGAAACTCAACAACCCAAAAAAACACACACAAATATTTTTATTTTTTGGCTGGGGGGGGGGGGGGGGGGTTCCGGAAACCACAGAAACCTTCTCAAAATCAACAAATGCTACATACAATTTTCTGTTATTTGTAAACTGTTTCTGAATGGCCGCCAGGAGTGTAAAGATATGGTCAACTGTTGAATGATCTTTTTTAAATCCAGCTTGATGTTCACCAGTAATATCATTTATGCTAATCCATTCCTGCAATCTGTTATTAATTATGGAGCTATATAATTTACTGCTGACATCACACAGTGATATTCCCCTGTAGTTATTGGTGTCATTTATCTGACCTTTCTTAAACAGAGGCAAGATTATTGATTCCTTCCAGTTGTCCGGGTAAAACCCACTATCAAACAAGACATTAAACAACCTTACCAAAAACATCACCACAGCCTCAGCCGAATGCTTGAACAACTCACCAATCAGCCCATCTGGACCAGCAGACTTTCCGTTCTTGAGCTTTCTAATTGCAAGAGTGACCTCTTCTTTCGAAATCGGTCTATCTAATACACGTTCAACCACATCCTCATCATTTCCTTCATCATTAACATCACTGATTTCATCCACAGCACCATCAACGACGTCCACTATAGCTACATGTGTGTCCTTCTCTTATACATTCTTAAAATGTTGGAACCATCTAGAGTAATGTTATGACGCGGCTGCGTTAGAGAGAGAGAGAGAGAGAGAGAGAGAGAGAGAGAGAGAGAGAGAGAGAGAGAGAGAGAGAGAGAGAGACACACACACACACAGAAAATGAGACAGAAAGCAGAGAGATATAGTGAGAGAGGGAGGGAGGAAGGAACACGTAGAGACAGGGAAAAACAAAAATCGATGGGGAGACAGACAAGAAGGAACCATAGAGATGAAGAGTGAAAGAAACAGAGAAACACAGAAAGGCAGGAGACAGACAGACAGATACATAGACAGACATAAATAGCCAGAGAACAAAAAGAAGAGCGGGGCAAAATGATTGAGGAAACACCAATCTCCAGATAGGTACACATTTTCGGCAAAACGCTGAGTTTCGCTGATTCCGCAAAATGGGCAAAAATGTTGAGTTCAGCAATTCCGTGAATTAGATATATACATCGATTCACAAAAGGAAAAAAAAGTCAGCAACCCCTCCCCATACATGTACTCAAAACCTGAAACTTTATCACAGAAATGTTGCAGTCAATGCTAGCTCAGTACCACAAGGCAATTCATCTGTCATCAAAACCATTGAATATACAACAGATTACATAATCACAATATACATTAAATCAACAAATGTACTTACCATACTTTTCCTGAAATAAATAACATTGTTAGAAGAAACAAAGGAAATAACTATCTTTTGAGTTCAATAACACCAATATGTCATTGCAAAGCATGTCAGTATAGTTTGATAACTATGCTATGATGCATGCAACATGTCACAAATTGAAACAGAAACTGTGATAAAAGTAATTTTTAAGCAATATATCAAATTTAAAAACAAACAAACAAAACAACCTGCAAATAAGCAAGATGCTGACTTTATAGAAATACAACCTATACATGAAAAATACATAAACATTACAATATTCCAATAAATCAAACAAATGCATGCTTTCCACGTTAAGAACAACTCATTCTAATTTCTAACAAGCTGACAGGAAATGAAAATATAGAGTTGCTACATAGGCAAAATAAAGAAGAAGAAGTTCATTTTAACAGTTCTTGACACATACGTATATATATTGATGTAACTTGCAAAGTGTCATCTATGGTGCACATGTAATATCATATTTGCTATTCAGACTTTGTTGTGGGACAGAGTTCTCTTCCATACAAGATAACGTTGATTGTCTAACGAAGCTGTCAAGCTCAGTTAGACATCAACTATAATGGAGTATGGACGCAAACTCTGTCCCACGACAAAGTCTGAATAGCAACTATGTCTCACAGCTTCAACACAGAAGAGAACAAACACGTTTTGCGTACTCACGCTTTGACAAGGCTGACCACATCAGCCATGCTTGTGGAGATATCTACTTCTTTGATGGAAGTGACTGAACAATTATGAATGACGTCTCAGTATACATGTATGAATGACATATTACAGTCTGTATCTTTTGAAGCATCGAATTCTCCATGACGTCTTTCTGTGTCTGCATTCGCGAATATATTCTTTTGTCTCAGCTTTCTTTGTCATCTCTGTACACAACTCTGTCCTATAATTTGTGACTCACAGGCCTCATGAGCGAGTCACTTTCCAAATGGAAGCTAAATTCGTGAATGGAAACAGTATTGTCGTCTGGGATGCCGCTTGCAATATTCTCAGTGGTACCAGGAACCTATAGGTCTATGGTGGTACTAACAATCTTGCACACACTTGCTTTATTAGGGGCAAAGCACGAGACATCATGTTTTTTTCAGCGCCCTGATGCTCATATATATACCACCTCCATCCCTGGATGACACATGTCAATGCTATCGACTGACAACCAGACTGCAAAGTCAGACTACATGACAGTTGTTTTCTTCGTACCCTATGTACTTTTTGATACTTCAAGTCTGAAGCTTCGAAGATGTGCAGATCTGCAGTGCGTTAAGTCAGCGTTAGAGTTGAACGCATTACTTACATTTTGTAAACAATGTGACAGCAGACGACAAAATGTAAACGGGAGTTACCCCAGACACGGACGTCATTTACATCTGAACTAGAACTTTGAGCGCCTAGAAGAAATACACTCGTATATTTTCTGTTGTTCTCTTATGACATGCAAGACACACAAACAGATTTAAATGACAGAGAATAGCCAAATCTTACCTTTCAAAGCGAGGAGTTGCTCCTTATCTCTGCCGCCCTCCATGTTGTTTCTTGAATAACAGCTCCGAGCTTCACTTCCGCTTTGTTAATTTCGCCTTTTTAAAATACATTGTGAATCTAACATGGCCTCATATTTAAGAATATACAACATTTGCAGATGTTCTTCCTGTTTCAGTGTACATTTAATTTAATTTTGTAATTTATAAAGCAAAATTGAACTGTTTTCTGCTGAGATCATAAACATGGAAGATGGCGTCTCGTGGATCACTGCGGTACGATGCAGTTTCTGTTTTGACCCCTCTCACGCAGTGTCAGAACCAACCTGAGCATGTAAGTGATGTTGCGTCAGTTGAGCCTTTGCACTGATCATCCGTACAGTATTGCACTTTCAACAGCATTGAAACTCAAGCTTAACTGCAGTGCAAAAGTTGAACACTCAGATGCAACTAAATCATGTCAAATGTCATCTCAGGTCACAGTGATAATACATGTTGTGTTCGTCTTCCTTGTGGATGTTTATTGTTTTGTGGCATTTGTTTGTCAGTGTGAGGTCTGCGCTGTGCAAATCAGCCTTATTTATGAACTTATCCTTGTATTTTTTTTACCACATTTGATTCAGTGTTGGACTTGGAGGTCGATCATCACTGTACATAATCTGGTTGCCACTTTTTGTTTGGTGCTGCTGAACTGATTATTAATGTACTGTATGCGTGCTGTATTCCACAGATGATATCAGAATGTCGAGTGTGCAACGAAATCTTCCTGTTCCAAGGCGACAAAGTACCCAGACTGCTGACATGTGGTCACACGGTCTGCCATCAATGTCTGACCCGCCTTCCTCTCCATGGTCGCACCCTGCTCTGTCCGTATGATCGTCAGCCCACAGAGATCGGAGACTCGGGTATATGGGGTTTGAAGAAGAACTTTGCCTTGTTGGAGTTGCTTGAGAAGTTGCAGAATCCACAGCAAACTCCATGTCGCATCCTTTCTGACAGCATTCTTGCCAGAGAACAAAGTGTAGGACTAAGAGTTTTGTTTTTTAAACTTCTTTCACATTTTTTATGTTTTATTTTTAGGTAGAAAAGTATGATTTGTTTGCAGTTATAACTACATCTATATGGCTTATTTTGTTTGACTGGTCTATTATACAGAGGGTTGGGCTTCATTGCTCATGAATGAGCTTTTAATACTAATAGTTTCTTGTTCAAAATTAACACCAACAGTCTGCTAATCTTCAGGATTTCAGAACTGATTAAAAAATGTTTGTGCTAAACTTAAATCATGGTACTTGGACAAAGACTATTATAATGGACTGAAGCTCACATGTAGTTGTGATGTGCACAGTTGTCATGTGTTTGTGCTATCTCAGTATCTGTGATCTTCAAACACATTTCTGTTATCAGAATAAAATCCTCTTCATGGAACACAGTAGGTTATCAATTGAAATAAAAAATGGTAAAGAAAATCATATTTTGATTTTTATAATGTTTTAAAAATTTTTGTTGTGCAGAAAATCAATCAAAATAATTCAAAATTCTGTGGTTTGTGTGGCAGCTTTCAGTGCTGTGTGATGAGAATGAGCAGCATGTTGCTGTTCTGTACTGCACCATCTGTGATACGCATCTTTGCATCGAGTGCTCTGAGACCTCACATTCCACACGGACACTGGCGCGTCACAAGCGTGTACCCATTTCTGAAAAACCCAAGGAGAACCCAAAGTGTGTGTACCATCCCCAGCACCTGGTGGAGTTTGCTTGCCTGGAGGACGAGTGTAAGTGTTCGCCGCTCATGTGCTACATCTGCAAGGACTATGGACGACACATGAAGCACAAGGTACGCAACACAAGGGTTTGCATAAGTTATTCATTCTTTTATGATTTTTTTATTTAATTACTTCTGCAATATTTACTCTGCAATATTATTCCCATGTGTATTATATGTGATAATAGTAACTTCAAATCAAATGTGAGATTCTTTGAATTTGCAATTTATTTGTGTGTGTGCCTGTGTGTGAGTGCTCTGGATAGTAGACCTGTGTGGGAAGAAGGGTTTTTATTGTTTGCTGCTATTGTTGTTGTCTTGCAAAATTCTATTCTCATACATGTAGCTATAGTCTCATACATGTAGCTATAGTCTCATACATGTAGCTATAGTCTCATACATGTAGCTATAGTCAGACAGCTTGGTTTGCTTCCAGCATGCACTACTAGAGACAGAGGCGGAAAATGTCCGAAGCTCCATCCTGAATGCAGTGCAACACGTCAAGTCTTTTGGAGAGGAAGTGACAGAGTCGGCACGAAGACTGCATGGCGTAATTCAGCACATAGAGGGGGGCATGCACGTCGTTCCTGCCACTGATGGCTCTGCCACAGCACAACAGGTAAGAATCAGAGTGGATTTTGTTCAACAAAAAAAGAAAATTTTAACATGTTCAGAATTGATCACAGGCTTCGGTTGATGATGCATACCTTTTTGATTTGACGCAGTGTTCTCATCCCCGGCCGGTCCATTGTCTTATTGATTCGATGCAGTGTTCTCATCCCCGGCCGGTCCATTGTCTTATTGCTTTGACATATAAGAGCTCTCTGACTTTACAATTTGTTTGTAGCCAGAGACTTTTGACCTATATATATTTCAGTCTATGTCTAACTGACCTATGGTCTTCTTTGTCTGCATGTTTAAATGAAGACTGTGTTATTCTGTTAAGTAACTGTAGTCTTCAAAGAATGAAGAAATATTTTCTGGCAGCGGTAGGCACAGCAGAACACTCAACAGTCATGACTGAAAGTAAGAGTCAAGCACCGCTTCTTTTTAGACCAAGTGGCTGAACATCAATCTTTTATGATAAGATAAATTTTTTCCTGACAGTTGCGAATACAATCAATCATTGTTACCATGACTTTACTGACTAATTTTATCCTTTCTGGTTTGTTCCACAGATTTTATGTCTGTACTCAACCAAGCATTTCAGTAACGAGCTGTTTTACTTTCATGTAGGTTGTGGGGACTGCAGAGCAGGCCAGACTGAAGATCAAACAGTATTTCCACGAGCTGCGCGAGAACCTGAACCGCCAGGAGATCGCAGCGCTGGCTGCAGTTGACACCCACATCCGTGAAAAGCTGTGCATGTTGCGACAACAACAGGAGGACATGGCTATCCTGCTCTCCCAGATACAGGCGGTGTGTCTGCAGTGTGAGGCCACCTTGCAGCAGGTATTCTGCCATTCTGTTATTTTGTTAGAATGTGTTTGATGTTATGTTAAATAGAAGGTTTTCATTTATAGTTAATATGTAAAGCGCGGAGAGCATAGATTACTGTAGTCCTCGCTTTATAAGCTGTCATTATTATAATAATTATTATTGTGGCCTCATTGTGGTGTTGTGGTGGGGAGATAGCTCAGTCGGTTGCGGCGCTGGCTTCAAACCAGTTGTTGCTTTTCGTGACGGATTTATTTCTTCTTTTTTTGTGTTTTTTTTTCGCCAAGCACATCATTGTGGGGCTTTTAATCAATAACATGCATCCGTCTACAATTTATCATCATTCATCCATCAACATTTATAATAGATATGTTTGGCAAGTATACACAACACACAGCATTAGGACATAACAGACAGACGGACATATAACATACCGTTCTCCTACAAGTAAGGCCGGAGCTTAACATAGCATGCAGATTACAATACTTGACATTATGGACGTATTACCTCCTTAATAATAATACAGTCAGTTAATAATACCGTCAAACAAAGACAACGGATTTATTTCTCAGAGTTAAACTTGCGCAGACTCTCCACTGTGTCCGAACATCCCTGTGTGCACGCGTGCACATGATAAAGATCTGAAGTACCGTAAAAGTCGACCTATAAGCCGCGACTTTTTTTCCCTAAATGGACCCCTGCGGCTTATAAGGCGGTGCGGCTTATGAATGACTTTTTCTGAATCAGTGGCGTGTATCCGACTTCGCTCAGTGACCTAGTTTCCGGAAGTTGGATCGCCGCTGTGTAATGGCCTTGAATCAGCTGTGTTTACCTCAATTCACTCACTCACCTTCTTTCCGGAAGTTTGAAGCATGACAATAACTTACACTCACACAGTAATGGGTTGCACGTTGCCATACACCGGTTTTGATCGATCACTTCGCATTGCTACTACAGAGAACAGCAACACGCACATCTCCTAAAACAAAGCATTCCGTGACTGAATTCTGTGAAAATCCAAGGAGTGCCCATGCACCCAGAAAGACTGTGTGCCTTTAGAGGTTGAAACATTAACAGAACTAACAGAAATTCTGAAACGTTTATCATCACTGGAGCAGACAACACGACAGCCACTGACAGTGGGGCCGAGAGTGACACTTCCGGTGACTCTGTGCCAGAAGCCATTCTGAACTTGTTCATCTCCGACACTGAGGAGTCCGACTTCAGCGGATTTTCAGCATCAGATGTTGAGTGATTTACAGAACTAACTACAGGTGCTGTGTGCAGGACGAGAGGACAGTTTGATAGTCCAGAGTTCTGTCAATCACTCAACATCTGATGCTGAAAGTAAAGTGCAAAACTGACAAGTTAGCCGGTTCGTTTTTGTGTGTGTGTGGTTTTTTTTCGTTGACTTTCGATGTTTCTTGACTTGAACTTTGCTTCTAGGCGCGGCTTGTATGCCGGAGCGGCTTGTGTATGGATTTTTCTGATTTTCTTTTAAAAATCGGGGGGTGCGGCTTATACCCAGGTGCGTCTTATAGGTCGACTTTTACGGTACACAGCGAAAGTCTCAGCGTTGGGATACATGAGTACATGCATGCATGAAAACAATTGGGTAACACCACACCTTTTGGCAGCTCACTTTCCCCAGGCCTAGGGAGAAAGCAAGCCCAAATTCCATGAAGGTCACCTCACAGGACACTGTCATACCAATACCTGGTCAGCACATGCAGTACAAATGATGGTGAAGACAATGATGATGATGATGATTGTTTCAGGATGACACCAAGGTATTGCTAGCCAAGGCCGAGGTGAGCAATCTGTTGGACACAGTGCAGAAACAACAACAACAGTTAGTAGACCTGCCAGACCAACTGGCCATGGAGCCCACCATCCCCATCACCTTCACCAAGGTACCAGCACTGTACAATGTCACTGATATAGGGATGATACAGCACTGTACAATATCACTGATATAGGGATGATACAGCACTGTACAATATCACTGATATAGGGATGATACAGCACTGTACAATATCACGGATATAGGGATGATACAGCACTGTACAATATCACTGATATAGGGATGATACAGCACTGTACAATGTCACTGATATAGGGATGATACAGCACTGTACAATATCACTGATATAGGGATGATACAGCACTGTACAATGTCACTGATATAGGGATGATACAGCACTGTACAATATCACTGATATAGGGATGATACAGCACTGTACAATATCACTGATATAGGGATGATACAGCACTGTACAATGTCACTGATATAGGGATGATACAGCACTGTACAATGTCACTGATATAGGGATGATACAGCACTGTACAATATCACTGATATAGGGATGATACAGCACTGTACAATGTCACTGATATAGGGATGATACAGCACTGTACAATATCACTGATATAGGGATGATACAGCACTGTACAATATCAGCGCTGTACAATATCACTGATATAGGGATGATACAGCACTGTACAATATCACTGATATAGGGATGATACAGCACTGTACAATGTCACTGATATAGGGATGATACAGCACTGTACAATATCACTGATATAGGGATGATACAGCACTGTACAATATCACTGATATAGGGATGATACAGCACTGTACAATATCACTGATATAGGGATGATACAGCACTGTACAATATCACTGATATAGGGATGATACAGCACTGTACAATGTCACTGATATAGGGATGATACAGCACTGTACAATGTCACTGATATAGGGATGATACAGTGGAACACCTCCCCCCTGCGAGTTAGGGGGAAGAATTTTCCCGATGCTCCCCAGCATGTCGTAAGAGGCGACTAACGGATTCTGTTTCTCTTTTTACCCTTGTTAAGTGTTTCTTGTATAGAATATAGTCAATTTTTTTAAAGATTTTAGTCAAGCAGTATGTAAGAAATGTTAAGTCCTTTGTACTGGAAACTTGCATTCTCCCAGTAAGGTAATATATTGTACTACGTTGCAAGCCCCTGGAGCAAAGTTTTGATTAGTGCTTTTGTGAACAAGAAACAATTGACAAGTGGCTCTATCCCCTCTCCCCCCTTTCCCCGTCGCGATATAACCTTCATGGTTGAAAATGACGTTAAACACCAAATAAAGAAAGTGAAACACCCCTTTTAAGACCCTCAAAAATCTCAGAAAATCTGGTCTTAATAGGGAGGAAGTCTTAACATTTCGAAGGAGTAATGAACAGAACGTCTGACAAAACAGGATCTTAAAAGGGGGAAAGAATCTTAAATTTGGGGGTCTTAACATTTTCTACCCCACCTATGTTGACCAAGTTGTTTTTAGCCGAGACCAGCTGTGCTGCAGCAGGTCACTCAGAATTGTAGTAACTGTGTAAAAACTGTATCAACACGCTGGAATCCAGGCGATAGATCGACGTTACAGGAAGTGACTGTGTGTACGGATATATCCGTACCAGGTCAGATAGTTGGGAGACAATGAGTTAAAGGGAGGTCCCACTGATACAGGGTTGATACCAAGATGATGAACACATTGTTGAAAGAACTGCTACAGGGTTGATACCAAGATGATGAACACATTGTTGAAAGAACTGCTACAGGGTTGATACCAAGATGATGAACACATTGTTGAAAGAACTGCTACAGGGTTGATACCAAGATGATGAACACATTGTTGAAAGAACTGCTACAGGGTTGATACCAAGATGATGAACACATTGTTGAAAGAACTGCTACAGGGTTGATACCAAGATGATGAACACATTGTTGAAAGAACTGCTACAGGGTTGATACCAAGATGATGAACACATTGTTGAAAGAACTGCTACAGGGTTGATACCAAGATGATGAACACATTGTTGAAAGAACTGCTACAGGGTTGATACCAAGATGATGAACACATTGTTGAAAGAACTGCTACAGGGTTGATACCAAGATGATGAACACATTGTTGAAAGAACTGCTACAGGGTTGATACCAAGATGATGAACACATTGTTGAAAGAACTGCTACAGGGTTGATACCAAGATGATGAACACATTGTTGAAAGAACTGCTACAGGGTTGATACCAAGATGATGAACACATTGTTGAAAGAACTGCTACAGGGTTGATACCAAGATGATGAACACATTGTTGAAAGAACTGCTACAGGGTTGATACCAAGATGATGAACACATTGTTGAAAGAACTGCTACAGGGTTGATACCAAGATGATGAACACATTGTTGAAAGAACTGCTACAGGGTTGATACCAAGATGATGAACACATTGTTGAAAGAACTGCTACAGGGTTGATACCAAGATGATGAACACATTGTTGAAAGAACTGCTACAGGGCTGATACCAAGATGATGAACACATTGTTGAAAGAACTGCTACAGGGCTGATACCAAGATGATGAACACATTGTTGAAAGAACTGCTACAGGGTTGATACCAAGATGATGAACACATTGTTGAAAGAACTGCTACAGGGTTGATACCAAGATGATGAACACATTGTTGAAAGAACTGCTACAGTTTTATACTTGAGGTGCAGCAAGCATCACTGATCAGGGTGCTAAAGAAACGGACACACTTTCCGTGAGAAACAAATATTTTTGCTTTAAAGTGTGTCTTCTCTAAAAGACTATTATTTTTCCTTTTTTAGGGGAAATAACCTGCTCTGGGAATGTTACTTGTTAACTATTGATAAAAACGTAATGACTGCGCTTGTTACATGAAATCTTCCTTCCGTAAAATTGTACACGAACAATGTATATATGCATATGCACCACAGTGGGTGTTTTGGGTTTTTTCATGTTATTTTGTTGTACGTTTTCTATGCTACACTCTTTGGTATAGTTCTGTATAAACATTCTTGTTGCAGGATAACCGTGTACACATCGGACCCAAGATAGAGATGAGGGTGGTGACGCTGGGACTGGACGGAGCCGGCAAGACCAGTCTGCTCTTCAAGCTGAAACAAAATGAGTTTGTCAACACCATACCCACTATTGGTGAGATTCTCTGAAAGTTAAAAAAACAAAACAGTTATGAGGTTGATGGTGATGTTTTCTAGACTAATGACTTATGAAAGTCTTATTGTTGAAATATTTAAGTTTTACCATGAAAGTACAGTGGAAACCCCCATTTTAGATCTAAAAAAAAGTCTCAAAAAAGGAGGGATTCTTAAAATGGTAAATTTACAGAGGTTAGGCCAAAAAAAAAAATAGGTGTGGTTACGGTAACATAGCCCCCAAAAATAGGGTAGGAAGGTAGGCAATCACTTTTTTTATTTTTTTTTTTACCTTTTTTCTAATGTGTACAAATCAAACCTACTTGACAGGGAAATAAGTGTGCGACTCGGGCGCTTTCGCTTTCATTGCGTTTTCTGCACGCGTTTTCTTTTTTTTTCTAATTTTTTTTGACAAATGTAATAAAAAGTTATAGGGTCGGCCCCTAAAAATAGGGTAGGTCGGGTTACCGTAACCGCACCTATTCTTTTTTTTAGGCCTTATGAACAGAAATCTGAGAAAACAATGTCTTAAACTAAAAAGGGAGGGAGTCTTCGATCGGGGAGTCTTAGATCGGGGGGTCTTAGATCAGGGGGTCTTAGATCGGGGGGTCTTAGATCGGGGGGGTCTTAAAATGGGGGTTCTACTGTAGCTAAAACATTTCTTCACCAAGACCTGGCTTCAAGAGAAGACTTGCTGTGTGCCTTTGCCTTGTTTTCATGATGTGAATTATGTTGTGATCTCTGAGTCTGATTAGAGCTGCCAGAAGTGTTGGTGGTTTACAGTCCAAGGGAAGTAATTGTTCACAGAAGGCAATTTGGGTGCTCTTATGATGCCAAGTTTGTAAACATTATCTGGGTTGTTCATGTGTGCACACTGCTTTTGTTAGCAAGATTGTAAACATTATCTGGGTTGTTCATGTGTGCACACTGCTTTTGTTACCAACATTTATAGTCAATCTTCCTTTTTGTGTGTGACAGGTTTCAATGTGGAGACGGTGGAATACAAAAACTTCAAGTTCACCATCTGGGACGTGGGAGGCCAACACAAGATTCGACCTTTGTGGAAACACTACTTCTTCAACACACAAGGTGTCTTGTCTATTTTGTTGTAGAACACACAACTGTTCTCTTTATACTTGTATTGTCGGCATGTTGGTTGAAGAAGAAGCATTTACGAATTTTGTTTTCACACGAAGTGTGTCAAATGAATCTAGTTCTGAAAGTTAAAAAAAAATGGTGTACTAGCTTCTGGCTTGTGATTCTGAACATTTACAGGCCAATTTAAGACTCCCTCCCTTTTAAGACCTTGTTTTTTCAGATATTCTGTTCATAACCTGTGTAGATTTACCCCATCTTAAGACTTCCCCCTTTCTATGACCTGATTTTCTCACATTTCGCCAAGTCTCAAAAGGGGGGTTTCCCCTGTGCCATATCCAAGCCCAACAAGCAAATAAAGTTGTGTTGTGTGTGTGTTGCAGCTGTGTTGTGTGTGTGATACTGCTGTGTTGTGTGTGTGATACTGCTGTGTTGTGTGTGTGTTGCAGCTGTGTTGTGTGTGGGATACTGCTGTGTTGTGTGTGTGTTGCAGCTGTGTTGTGTGTGTGATACTGCTGTGTTGTGTGTGTGATACTGCTGTGTTGTGTGTGTGATACTGCTGTGTTGTGTGTGTGTTGCAGCTGTGTTGTGTGTGTTACAGCTGTGTTGTGTGTGTGATACTGCTGTGTTATGTGTGTTACAGCTGTGTTTGTGTGTGTTACAGTGTATTGTGTGTGTGTTACAGCTGTGTTGTGTGTGTGTGTTACAGCTGTGTTGTGTGTGTGATACTGCTGTGTTGTGTGTGTGATACTGCTGTGTTGTGTGTGTGTGTTACAGACCTGTTTACCCCCCGCATTGAGCGGAGTTTTCTCCGCTTTTTATTTTTTTTACTCCGCAGCTCAAAGTGAGACTCCGCATTTCGAATTCCCCAACTCTGTTTTTAGCCAAGTACCGATCGTTCAGTGCATAAGCCTAACTTGAGTCAACTTTTCGCAGCGCGGTCTAACAATAGCTCCAATCAGATCTCTGCCCGCACGCTGCGGCTGGCATGTCAGTTTCAAATCAACTCCCAGTTGAACGCATTATCGCAGCCTCGTTTTCAAAATCTTTCTCTTTTTCAAGGATGGCGTCTTCAGGAAAGCGCGTTTGCAAGACTGACGACAGTGACGTTGAGGAAATACCAGCAAAACATGTAATGGAAAAAAAAGTGCTTCTGATGTCCATTCACAGAAATATAAAAAGAACTATCACGACTGTTGAGGAGATAACTGCTGCTATACTATCAGGAAGTATGCTGACGAATAATTCCCCTTGGTTAATTAGGTATGCAGACATGCGTAGGAATGAAATACCTTCCTTTTCCTGCTACACACGATGTCGGCTGTCCTTCTGTATGAATGACTATTATCTGCATCCATCTGGCATGTTACGTAAACGAACTCAGACCAACACGTTACAACGACAAATACCCTTGTCTACAAGCGTCAAGAAAGGGAGAATTTTTCGTCCACTGCTCCTTGTGCAAATGGGACTTTTCCTGCCAGCACGGTGGTCTGTTCGACTGCACTCGCCACGTGCAGTCAGCATCCCATACACAGTTTGCTAGTGCACCTGACGACAAACAGAAACAAACGGGAATAGGCTCTTTCTTTGTGATGTCGCAGGACAGCCATAGCGATTCATTGGAGACTAGCACAGTGAGGGCGGAAGCCATGATGTGCGACATAATCGTTGATCAACTGAAAAAAATGAAAAGTGCCTATTACAAGTCCCTATCAACTCAAGCTAGATCTGAAGAAAACTGATGAAAAAGTTATCTTCTCATCAAACACTTAACAGCAGTGAATAAAGGTCAGAAAATACTCTCTTTTTTTTAAATTTCTTACAGTTTTCACAGCAATATATTTACTCCATGGTTTTATACATGTAAACTCCACTTTGAATCCCCAAAACTCCACATTCAGCATGGCCTTGCTCCACTTGCCTCATTTCAGGGTAAACAGGTCTGGTGTTACAGTGTTTTGTGTGTGTGTTACAGCTGTGTTGTGGGTGTTACAGCTGTGTTGTGTGTGTTACAGCTGTGTTATGTGTGTTACAGATGTGTTGTGTGTGTGTTACAGATGTGTTGTGTGTGTTACAGATGTGTTGTGTGTGTGTTGCAGCTGTGATCTTCGTGCTGGACACCAGCAACCCAGATCGAGTGCAAGAAGCTCAGAACGAACTGATGAAGCTGGTGCAGGAGAAAGAACTGAAAGAGGCCTCACTTCTCATTTTTGCAAACAAACAGGTACACATTTTTCATGCTATTTAAATGGACAGTCATTCAGGTTAACATCTTGGTTTATACTGAGCGGGGATAGGGGATAGGATGGTGTGGGGTAAGGGGGAGAGGGGGGTGTATGGGGGGAAGGGGGGAAGGGGCGGGTGGTGAGGTTGGAGTTGGCAAGAGGGAGGCTAGGCTGGGGCAAACTCAAAATAGACCACTTGTAAAGTTGTACATTCCAACACTGTTTACAGTGGTATAAAGTTGTACATTCCAACACTGTTTACAGTGGTGTAAAGTTGTACATTCCATCACTGTTTACAGTGGTATCCGTGGATAATCTGTGTCTGATCTTCTGTAGTTTCTTTGTTGTTGTTGGGTTTGGGTTTGTTTTGTTGTTGTTGTTGTTGGTTTTCTTTGGTTGGGTTTGAGTGTACATGGTAGTGTGTCTATGTGTGAATGCTGCTGTCACAAATCACACACGAGTGAAAAATAACAATAACAATAGCAACACTTTGTTACAGGATGCAGAGAGCCACGCCAGCATAGAGGAGATAACAGAAAAGCTGGGCCTACTCAAGATGTGCTCAATAACAATAACCACTTTGTTATAGGATGCAGAAAGCCACGCCAGCATAGAGGAGATGACAGAAAAGCTGGGTCTACTCAAGATGTGCTGTAACAATAGCAATGACAATGACAATAACAATAAACACTTTGTTACAGGATGCAGAGAGCCACGCCAGCATAGAGATGACGAAAAAGCTGGGTCTACTCAAGATGTGCTGTAACAATAGCAATAGCAATGACAATAAACACTTTGTTACAGGATGCAGAGAACCACGCCAGCATAGAAGAGATGACGGAAAAGCTGGGCCTGCTCAAGATGTGCTGCAACAGGAGCTGGCATCTCCAGGGCTGCAGTGCCAAGACGGGCGAGGGGCTGGCTGACGGGCTGGAGTGGTTGTCTCGTCAGATCATCGCTGCTGGCGCTCCTGAGCTGTCTTAGATTTCTTTTCTTTTTATATTTAGTCAAGTTTTGACTAAATATTTTAACGTAGAGGGGGGAATCGAGACGAGGGTCGTGGTGTATGTGCGTGTGTGTGTCTGTGTGTGTGTGTGTGTGTGTGTGTGTAGAGCGATTCAGACTAAACTACTGGACCGATCTTTATGAAATTTGACATGAGAGTTCCTGGGTATGAAATCCCCGAACGTTTTTTTCATTTTTTTTATAAATGTCTTTGATGACGTCATATCCGGCTTTTCGTGAAAGTTGAGGCGGCACTGTCACGCCCTCATTTTTCAACCAAATTGATTGAAATTTTGGTCAAGCAATCTTCGACGAAGCCCGGACTTCGGTATTGCATTTCAGCATGGTGGCTTAAAAATTAATTCATGACTTTGGTCATTAAAAATCTGAAAATTGTAAAAAAAAATAAAAATTTATAAAACGATCCAAATTTACGTTCATCTTATTCTCCATCATTTTCTGATTCCAAAAACATATAAATATGTTATATTTGGATTAAAAACAAGCTCTGAAAATTAAATATATAAAAATTATTATCAAAATTAAATTGTCGAAATCAATTTAAAAACACTTTCATCTTATTCCTTGTCGGTTCCTGATTCCAAAAACATATAGATATGATATGTTTGGATTAAAAACACGCTCAGAAAGTTAAAACAAAGAGAGGTACAGAAAAGCGTGCTATCCTTCTTAGCGCAACTACTACCCCGCTCTTCTTGTCAATTTCACTGCCTTTGCCATGAGCGGTGGACTGACGATGCTACGAGTATACGGTCTTGCTGAAAAATGGCATTGCGTTCAGTTTCATTCTGTGAGTTCGACAGCTACTTGACTAAATGTTGTATTTTCGCCTTACGCGACTTTTTTTTTTGGGGGGGGGGGGGGGGGGGGGGGTGGGGGGTGGGGGGTGTTTACTTCTGTTCACAGCTGTCAAATGATATTTGATTTGAAAAAAACACATGTTTTGATTTTGAGGAAGGATTTTTTTTTTTTTTTAAATTAAACTGAGTAAGTCAATGTTCTTGCAAACTCCTATCAGTTTGTTATATTTCATGATCATCTTTGTAGCTTTGAAGATTCTTTACATTTTCACAAGTCTGCTTCTAGGGTTGCATTCCAATGTTCTTTTGCTCAAGGTAAATAGAGCTCTGCCTGTGGAATTTGCACTAGATTTGCAAGGCATTTTCTTATTTGTAGCAGAGAAACAAACATACATCACCGCATGACAAAATACAAGACTGTGTATTTCTTCAGTACTGTATGTACATTTAATCATGCTCATCAGTTACTGAGCCAGATGTGATGCGCACAAACACTTGTGTGAGGTGTGCATGAATGCACAGGTACAGCATATTTAATGGCTGTGGCTAGGGACAAAGCACATATCATATAGATGTACCTCCCTCTTAGTCATTTGTTATTTGTCGTTTATTTGTATAAAACTACTTGTTTTTAACCCTTTTGAGTGATAACCTGAGCGTTCATGTAAAACTTAGGCTGTGCTCTTATCATGTGCTTGAGGATGCGAATAGTGTAGATGTAAACTGTCCATCTGTATTACAGCATTTGAGGCTTCTCAGTATGTATGGTGATAAAGCGCAATGAGTATTAGGCAGAAGAGAAAGTTATCAGTAACCATGTACAGTTACGCAATCTTAGAATCAAAACATTATAGCATTTTCCATTTGACTTCAAAACCATGTTAAGGTACTCATTTTAAACTCAGTATACTCATGATGTGTGTGTGTACATAATATGTGGTTTGTGTGTGCGTGCATGTGTGTTTTCAAGAAGAAAATAACACGTTTGACATCAAAGGCCGAGTGTGAAGTTTGATGAAGCAGCTGGTAAGGAAAGTGTAGGCTTGATAGGTCTGTAATGTTACTCATTAATGTGACCTATCATATGGAGTGAGTGTGAGTATGTTTTATTGTTTTGTACATTAATATAAACTTTTTCAGATTGCACTGCTTTTGTAAAACCTGTTTAAGAATGGCATTTTGTGTGTGTTTACTTTTTTTGTTTATGAAGTATTCATTAGCAGAAACATTATATGCTTCTGTGATGTGCACAAATAAACTTAAGTTTTGATTGTGCTTGTTAATGTTTGAAAGGTGCTTGAATTTCTGTTGAATTTTAATGGTACTCTACTTTTCATGACCAGAATGTTTGGTTTTGGTTTTGATATTGCGGGCAAAAAGTCTGTTGTGTTATTTCTTTTTAATGCTGGGAAATATCTGAGGACTTATTTTGATTTCCTTTCTTCCCCTTCTCATTCAAAATAAAATCCTGGTTATCTATTTGTCTGATATAATACAGTTTCTTCTTCTTCAGCGTTCCAGAATTTTCTGGTTACGTGTGAGCTCGTTTGCCCATTTGGGTTCCCCACACTATGCTCTGAGAGCATAGTCAGCTTCACTCCGCTTTCGTTGAGTAGGCATGCTGAGTATTTTCGTGTTTCCATAACCCACCGAACTCTGACATGGATTACAGGATCTTTTCCGTGCGCACTTGGTCTTGTGCTTGCGTGTACACACGAAGGGGGTTAAGTCACTAGCAGGTCTGCACATAAGTTGACCTGGGAGATTTGAAAAACCTCCACTCTTAACCCACCAGGCGGCAGCGACCGGGATTCGAACTCACGACCTCCCGATTAGGAGGCCGACGTCTTACCACCACGCCACTGCGCCCGTCTAATAGAGTTTCAAAAGTTCAATAGCAATAGTAAAGAAACGTTTACCCATTTTATAACACTTCTTTGAGAGGAAATGTGTATCTTTGAAGCTGCGCCGAGGATATGACCACAGTGACAAAGAATTATGTAGATGTTTACAGGCAGATCTCTTTTCTTGGTACTGGTAAACTAGCATGTTAGCTACTTGTTAAAACATTTGTAAGATTTGAGGTTGCTTGCTGTTAAGATCAATGTGTTAAAGTACATTGTAGTATACAACGATTTTTTGTTATTGTTGCATTGTCTTTATGATGATGGAGATGGAAAAGGACATGTACATGGATGTGTTTTTGCCTCTGTGTGTGTATGTGTGTGTGTGCATGCGTGCTTGCATGCATGTGTAAGTCTGTGTGTGTGTGTGTGTGTGTGTGTGTGTATGTGTGTTCATGCACACATTCATGTACTTTTTGTGTGTTTTGTACTCATGACCATAATTTTCTTCATCACTTTAAAGAGAATTTTTTTGTTATATATACATATTTTGTCATTGTGATTTTTATTGTCAACATTTTTTGCTGTGGTATTACATGAATTCAGCAAGCCTTTATTTTTGATTGGTAAACTTAACAGGCACATTGGTAGGTGAGCCTGATCGTTGGTTGATGATACTGTTTTGTCTTTCAAATAGCAGGGTGTAGATAGAGCTACTCCCTGCCGCTTGTTCCTTGGATTTGCTTGCCTTTCTCTCTAGATAATAAGTACATGTATTGTACATTTCACTGAACATGAAAATATCAAGCAGAATTCATATTCTACCGCTCTACCATTGTTTAGATGAGCTTAAAGTCTGTGCGTGTCGGATCAATTTGTTGCAGAGACATAGCATTGCTTTGGTTTTTCCTTTTCCGTGGCCCATTGTCTTTCTTGCTTTTAACCTTTCATTTGCTTTAATTGAGGTCTAACGAATGACGTCTCACAACGTGAGTGGTCGTCCTTGGCGGTCAAGAAAGCTGCCGCGATCATTGCGCAGACGACACTTCTAGACCGCCAATATTTTTTGTGCGCATCACGCGCGTGCTCCACATAAATCGGCCGGAAACGAAGCAATTGGGAAACCTGGATAGATGTCTTCATTGACAGTATGAGCACAAGCTTGCAAGCGACAGACTTTTGAAAGGGTATTCATATTCTATTTTAATTTGTAAAGAAAGAAAAAAGTTCTATGATATTGTTTGAAGTTCCGTCATCAGGGAACTCTCCCCCCTTTCAAATATAGTGAGTTTTAGGTTTGCTGTGTTGGTTTGTCATATCAGATAAGTTGCTGTTGTTCTAGTTATTGTTGTTGAATAGGATACCAAGACAATGAGGGTAGTTTGGGCAAGGGAGGTAACCTTTTTATGTCCGGTTTGTAACCGAGTTGTTCCTTTGTCAACCTGTTCCAGTTCATCTGGACAAGCGCTATGCAAGAGTCGAGGTTAGAGACTTTAGCCCACACTATACTGTCTCCTCAATGCACTTTATCCCGGACTAAAGTCTCTAAACAGGATTCTTGCATACCAGCACTAGAGCTTGGGATCTGTAGTGTTTAACCCTTTCGCTGCCAATCAAAACTTCCTGACTGCCAGGGAATATTGGAGTTCGGGGTGTAATAATTCACAAAACATTCTAGCTCCAAACTGGCAGTAGGTAGAAAAGTAAAACCTATGTTATTTTTAAAAGAAATTCAACCAAGAATCTGTTTTTAGTATCTAATCATGGAAATAATGCACAAGTGCAGGATGGGTATACCCGTCCAAAGGCAGTCAAGGGGTTAACAGGCTGCTTCAGAGTGCTTACCTTTTCTTTTTCTTTTTTAACATTTTTTTTTAGGTCTTTGTAAGGTTGTTTGGTTTGTCTTTTTGGTTTGTGCTCTTGCAAAACCATCACGAAGGTGTACATCAATTTATGCAGGTGGTTTGTCGTCAAAAACACAATAGTTGCTGATGTCATTAGTTATGGTGACATTTACTTTGGGCATTCACGTTTTCCATGATTCCAATCTGGTTGGAATATTGACAAAAGTCATTCTTTATTTTGAATACTCCTAGCTGGCATGGTAGTGTTAGTAAAGGTCACCATTTTGAAGCTAATTGATAAGAGCGTTATAAAGGTGCCGTGAGCAGGTGTAAGGTTTTGGGGAGTTTGTAGGTTCGTTGGTGTTTGAGGAAAGTGTGATGCTGAATGCATGTTGCTGTGTTTCATGTTCGCTGTTACTAAAATCTTGAGGAATAAAGAAGGCAAATATCAGCAGATGTGTTTGTTTCAGTCATAAAAAGTTTATCATTTTTTAATTGTACTCTCTCTCTCTCTCTCTCTCTCTCTCTCTCTCTCTCTCTCTCTCTCTCTCTCTCTCTCTCTCTCTCTCTCTCTCTCTCTCTCTCTCACACACACACACACACACACACATATACACACACACACACACCCATGCATACACATAGTGGTTAGAGCAAGGGTACTTTACAAAATGTAATGCAGTTTCCAAGATTCCATCTTATCAAGCTTCACTAAATTTAATTATCACAATTGAAAAAAATTGACTTTTTCCTCAAATAAACCCCAAGAAGGCCTGTAAAGTAGGCCCTATTCTTTTCCAAGAAAACATTGCTAGGAAAATATCTCTTTTTCTCACCGGAATTCCCGGTGCAAGAGTGTCCGGCATAATTATGTCTTCTGAAGCTCCCTCTATCTTTCTCCTTTACAACACACACGCACACACAAAGAGCGCTGCACTCTTCACTTCGGTGCACGTCTACCAAACGCCTGTACTTTGGACACTGTAGCCTTGACCTTGACCTCAAACCAAAACAAACGCCACTTCCGTCCGTAAAAATGATGATAATAAATAATATATCGTTTGATTTTTTTGTATCCATTGCCTTTCCTGTTTTATTCTTTCTTTTAAACCGTATTTAAATTGATTGAATTGTGGGAAATAAGGACGAAAACAAAAATGGAGAAAAAAAATCACTGCAAGGGAGCGCACTCCTCATAACTGTGGACAGTGCATGGCTGACTCGCACTGCTCCTGCGATAACACTTGCTGGTTGATTTCTTAGATCGTGGGAATTTAACACATCGACAATGTTCTCCAGGCTGTGGAACTGCATGCGACGGCATAAAAAGAAGCTGATCTTTTTCTCGGCGTTTTTAGGAGGTATTTATTCGTTACATTTACGCAAAAAGTGCAAGCTGAAAATAAAGTATAAAACGAAGGGTGTGCAACTTCATCATCATCATGTCCATGTTGCTCGTTTGTGTTCTTTAGTTTAACCGAGTGATCCAAAAATCACATGTCGTTGCGCATGCACTTGAAAAATGTGGTAAAGCTAGAAGTTAATGATTCTAACTTCATGTTTGTGTGATTGTGTGGTGCTGATCTTGGAGATATGTGCTTGCACAGGTCTGAAAAATGACAACGACCAGAGCACACAAATGGATTTTAAAACACACCCCTTTTCATGCCAGAATGATCATCCTCAAGATCGTGAGCATTACCGGAAAGAAAAAGAAGTCTGCTATAGTGTTTCCTATGACTAATGAGAGCATACGAATCTGCAAAACTAGTATGAGATAAAAGTCCGGTGTTTATTCAAACAATGTAAAGAATTAGTGAGGGTATACACCTAAATTATCCCCATGGAAGTGATGTTACTTGATATGAAGAAATATTGCTAAATTAAGATTGTATGTAATAGTTAGTGATTATTTTGTATGTGTGTGTTACTGTGTGTGTCACTGTGTGTGTTACTGTGTGTGTCACTGTGTGTGTGAGTGTAAGGGGTTGGTTGGTTCGGTGTGTGGTTGTGTCGGGGGACTATATTTAGGGAAAATGTAGGCAAGTGACATTGATTCAGATTTAACCAACCAGCCTACAAACTATATACCACAGTTGCCCCTGTTTTGCAGACAGATGCACGCACACACACACACAGTATACCAAAACTAAGAGTATAAGCATATACACAACTTGATGCAAAATTGATGTTTGTACAGGTGGCTGGGTGGCATGCAAATGGTTGCAGGGGAAGGTCCAGGAGATTCGAAGCATAGAAGACAAAGAGTACCTTGAAAGGCTGAAGTAAGTATTTTTGTGAAAACTTGACTGACATGAGTGACAATAATTTCCAAAAAAATTTAAAAAGGTGATGCAAGAAATTAACCAGGGGCTGAGATTAACAGAAATCGAAATTTGACAGTTCAAATTTGAGAGTAACATTAATTGATGGCTTCGTGTAGCCTATTCATAAATATTCACTGATAATTGAAGTGACTATCCAGTATTCCTAAATTCTAGCATTTGTTTAAATCTTAAGATGAGCAAAAGTGTTGGCAGATCAAGCCTGGTAATCATCACCTATAATTTTTACTGTATAGATCTACAAAAAGCTGTTGCTTCTGCTGTTCCAGAATGGGAAGTTGGTAGATGTAAAAGAAAGATGTGAATTGTATGCATTGTAGACTACTCTAGCATAGTTTGTTAAATGTGTCAAGTTTTCTTCAGTGCCTATCTCAGTATAAATATTCTCTTTTTTTTTACAGGAGGCAGCACCACTTTGATAGTAACCAGAGGACTTGCAATATGACAGGTGATTAAATTGTCCATTGAAAAGTCTCTCTCTATCTCTTTCTCTCTCTCTCTCTCTCTCTCTCTCTCTCTCTCTCTCTCTCTCTCTCTCTCTCTCTCCCCCCCTATCTCTCTCTCTCCCCCCCCTACCTCTCTCTCTCTCTCTCTCTCTCTCTCTCTCGCTCTCTCTCTTCCATTGGAAAAGCATCTCAAGTTAAACAAAGCCATGTTCATGCATAAATTGTATTACGGTAAAGTGCCAATTTACATTACATCATTATTTAATAAAGCTACCCACAGATATGGGTCGGTCAACTTGATCCCACCGATTCCACGAATTGACCTGTAAAAGACCAGTCTTGCTTTTTAGGGTACTTCAGTTTGGAATTCGCTTCCATCATCCTTTAAGCACTTAAAGTCATTAAAAAGTTTTAAAAAATGTGTTAAAAACCACTTAATGTCTGAGTACCGTATTTTCCGGGTTACAAGGCGCTACAGCTTTTAAAACAAATTGTAATCCAGTCACCCATTGGGCGCAGGGGGCCGATAGGGCCCACCAAAATTGAAAAAGTATACCGGTAACGAAAATAAGCCGCACATCAAAGGAAGAATACAGAGTGAAAATATGTGTGCTCTGTGTGTGTGGGGAGATCAAAGGCAGGTCCAATGTGATAGCTGGGTTGCCTTGTTTATAGACACTGACCTTCTTCCCAGGGGTCAATGACCCAGTTTTAGCTATGAGAGGTGGCTCCCCTGTCATATAGCTCTGAGAGAGGAAACACTTCCTGCACCGGGGTCAGTGACCATGAATAACCACATAATTATGTATGCTCTTCCTGCCTCATCTTCATCATCATCGTCATCATCATCGTCATCTTTAGTTTTCCGACCTCCTTTTGTTGGTTAACTTTTTAATTTTTTAATTATATAATTGTGTGTCTATGCGTCCCAAGGACAGATTGTAAGAAAAGGCGTAGCCTTAAATCTTAATCCTTGTTAAATAAAGTTCAATTCTCTCTCTCTCTCTCTCTCTCTCTCTCTCTCTCTCTCTCTCTCTCTCTCTCTCTCTCTCTCTCTCTCTGTCTTTCTCTGTCTTTCTCATCTGTATATCTGTAAATGTATAATACATGTACATATCATTTTCTAGAGAAAGCTAGGTTACTGTCATTTCTTTTTGAGACCAGATCTTTTGTTCACTACAATGTTTGAACCCTGTTTGTCCAGTTCTGTCGATGATACCAAACCTGAGGGATGCTTTGAACAAAGTCCTGAGCTCAGAAAAGATCACACACAAACTGCAGGAGAAGTAAGTTTCACTTGATGTATTTGTGTTCCCGTCACCTGCTTGGAAATAGACAATGTCCGGAAATAACTCCGGTTTGTATTGCTTGTGAAAGAGCGAATAGTTTTGCTTTTATCGACGCAAACTTTCCCACGTGACATTATCGGTGAGTCATTCGGGAGGTGTGTGTCTGAAACACGTAGACAAGGAGCATGTGTAGAAAGCTTGCCTCACTAGAAGCAAGAGTATTCACTCTTTCACAGCCTGTACAAGCCCGGAGTTGTCTGTTGCAGCAATTGTGTTGCTGTTTTTGTCATGGATATTTATTTTTATGGTACTGATGGTTTAATGGGACCGAACTAATATTCCCTCACTTAAGTCGAATGATTATTGAAGAATTCAATGCAAGATCACAACTACAAAATATGTAAACAGCAAAATCATTAATTGACTAATTAGCAATGGTCGTTTTGTTTATGCAGATATGTACATGTATGTGTCCATGTCATTGTGGGTTTTGTGTGAGTGTGTGTGTGAAAGGACGTGTGTGTGTGTAACCATGTCTTTTCTCCGTTCTTATACATAAATACACAATGTTTATATTACATGCATTGTTTGGAAAGAGTTGACAACTTGTGTGAATGAAATAATGTATTGTTTTCAGTCCACCTGACAAACTCTCTTTGTGGGAAGAACTGAAGATCATTAGTGAGTACAGTGTTTAGTGTGACTGTGACAGAATACTGAGGAGATTTGGAGACAAGTTGGACTTGCCAGAAGACCTTTATTTTTTTTTAATTAAATACATTATACATTTCGTGAGTGAACATAATTTTAAACCTGTATTTCGGTTAGTAACCTGCACTCATTAGCTAGTAAAAGAGGTAGATTTTAGTGAGTAAATTAGCTAGATTTGGGAGTTTTTCTTGATATATATAAAATGTTTAGTTGTAGAGTGGAACCCGAGCAACAGTGGTCATGATAGAGGGGGGTTCGCTGTGGAAAGGTCAATCATCTTTAGAAGAAACAAGTTGTGAGCAGGTACGTGGTGGGGTACAACTGTATCTTGAATAAGCTTTAGGCTATAATATTTCATTTCTATGTTATTCTTTTTGGAATGGTGGATGTGGGTTACTAATTTGTGAATAATTGTGCAGGCATGGGTCGGGCTGTGGCCGGTGTGTATGGGTGTTGTCTGCTGACGCTGTTGCTACGAGTACAGCTCAACATCATGGGCGGCTACCTGTTTTTGGACAGTGGCAAGAAGAACACGGTAAGTGTGTGTGTGTTATTGCAAGTCCAGCTCAACATCATGGGGGCTACCTGTTTCTGGACACTGTCAGTGGCAAGAAGAACACGGTAAGTGTGTGTGTGTTAATGCAAGTCCAGCTCAACATCATGGGGGCTACCTGTTTCTGGACACTGTCAGTGGCAAGAAGAACACAGTAAGTGTGTGTGTGTGTGTTAATGCAAGTCCAGCTCAACATCATGGGGGCTACCTGTTTCTGGACACTGTCAGTGGCAAGAAGAACACAGTAAGTGTGTGTGTGTGTGTTAATGCAAGTCCAGCTCAACATCATGGGGGCTACCTGTTTCTGGACACTGTCAGTGGCAAGAAGAACACAGTAAGTGTGTGTGTGTGTGTGTGTGTGTGTGTGTGTGTGTGTGTGTGTGTGTGTTTGCAATCCTGATACTTGTTTCGTTCAGGCAAGACTCGCTTGAGGCTTTTTGCAAGACAACATGGGTGTATATGAATTGAAAGTATTGAAACGATCTTGTGCTAGCCATGCAAGAATTAAAAACGTTTGGTTGATACCAAAAAAGATGTCTATACTCAGTGGTGAACAGCTTTGAACAGCCAATACGATTAGCAGCTGTGCAGCCGCCATGTTTTCTTGCATTGCAAGGACCTCCACAGGTAGGTCCCCAAGAAAGGCTACTTTCTAGCTTAACTTGCTTCACTCGCCATATCTCGCCGCTGAGAAACGGGGGACTGCCTTTACTTAACTGCTTGATGCCCAGTTTTAGGACCACCAACAGCTCAACACTCTGTAGTATGGATGCTACATGCGTAGCTATATATGCGTTTTCTTTGTATTCAATATGGTAAAATGAATAAGTTATATGGGTGCTGATATTGCAAACACTCACAGATAAATGTCTGGGTTTTTTTTCAGGACGCCGATTCAGATTCAGAAGAAAAGCTTCTAGTACCACAGGCAGTTCAGGAACGTTATCTTGCTTTGGTTCGGCATTTCCTGTCAGAAGGTTGGTATTCTGTCTCTACTAAGCCCTATTCTTTCCCCACCCCTGACCCAACCTATACTAGTCTCTCTCCCTCTTTCTGTCTCTTTTTCTCTGTCTTTCTTTACTGTGCTGTATAAATTCATGGCATGTGATCAGTGGCATGTTTATAATGTGTTTGTAGAAATCTGACAGTGGAGGGGTGTTTTTGTGTGTGTATGATAAAGGAAAGAAGCTGGGTCTGATGTGTGTGGTGTGTGGTGTTTGTGTGTGGGTGTTTGTGTGTGTGTTTGTGTGTGTGTGTGTGTGTGTGTGGGCGTGTGTGTGCTTTTTACCAGCTTCCTTTGCTTCAAATTGCTCGTGCTTCAGGGGTGTTGATTGCTGACATGATGTTTCCTTTCTTTGTTCACAGGAATGGGAGAGCTGTCGAGGTTTGTGAAACAAGCATCACAGAAAGAAGTATTCGGGTGAGAACACACAACATACACATACACAACACACAACACACAACACACAACACACACACGAGTACACCTTCACAATAATAAAGTCTGTTCACTGAAAGCAGAGTTAGACTGCTTGCATTTTTAGAGACTCATTTAACCGTGAAATATAATCCCGAAGCCGGTTACCAGACTAAAATTGTTTAAATCTCTCTTAGACAGCGCTACAAAAGAAGCTATACGGCCCCAGAGAGGACTTGGAGAGGACAGCACGTTTCGCCCTGCAGTCCGGACTGACGATCTAACAGCGAACGACAAGAAAAACAAGAAGAAGAAATCTCTCTAAAAAAAACGCACACTAAACATATGCTTGTGTGTTTGCAGGGTATCCCTGAAGGAGCAAATGTCGATCGACTTTGTGCAGAGCGTGGTGAACTCGGTGAGGGAGAGGGTGGAGTGTGGGAGGACGGAGCTGTGTCAGGGTCCCCCCACCCTCCCCCTCGCCCGCTACCTGCTGCCCGGGGAACAGGTGCCTGATATTGTAAGTTGCAACAGTTATCACCTGTGTTCGATTTCTCACTTTTGGTGAGAGAGAGAGAGGGGGGATGGAGAGAAAGAGAGAAGAAGAGAGAGAGTTCTGTGGTGTTTGTTCATAATTCTAAGTTGCAATATTGCATGGCAATTACAGACCTGTTTACCAGTACGATTTGGGCGTATTTTGTACGCCAAATTATTATCGGTACGCAAATACGCGACACACACACAAAATACGCCTAAGAAAAAGTCTAGAATACATTTTCTGGTGTTGGTGTGCTGATTACGGGATGGTACAACTGATTACGGTTTCGGTCGAAGGGAGATAACCATGACAGCGAGTCTTCAGCTGTGGAAACCTTGTTCAGTTGTTGGCACGTGCGATCGTCTGGACAATCGTGGCAAAATGAAGCGGAAAAATGTGCCAGTTTCGGATGACTGTACCAAATCTAAACAGCAGAAGCAGCAGATTTTCTTGGAGAAATATAAGAAAGAGCCAGGAATTGTGGAGTCTACTATGTAAAAAAGTCATGCACACTGCAAGTATTGTAAATCAGATTTCTCTGTTGGCCATGCTGGGAAATATGACATCGAACGACACTGCAGTTCCAAATCTCACCTGGACAAGGTTGCTGCAAAGAAATCCGCTGAAAGCTGCCAAGGAATTATGAAGTTCATTCCCGCAAAGCAAATCCTGCCAGAAGAAAAGGCTGTAGTCCATGCTGAAGCAATGTTTTCTGAGATGATTGTAAAAATGAACTTGCCACTGTCAACCGCAGATGTTATTTCACGAACTTCATCTTTTCATTATCAATCTGTTTGGAAGACACTGGTTATAATGCCATAAACTGACAGGTAAATACAATTGTTTTATTCCTGTTGTATTGGAAGGAGTTAAATTCTGAAGGTGTTCACAAGACATGCTATTCTTACACAAACACGTTTGCACCCACGCGTACATTTTCCCTAGCCCATACGGCTTTGCTTGCAAAGTACACCAACTTTTTGAAAAATACCCTCAACTTTTTGGGAAAGTACTCTTGCCTTGCGTTTAGGGTAAACAGATCTGCAATTATTACATGAGGTCTATTGTCTGAGTTTTGTTGAGAGAGAGAGAGGGAGAATCAGAATCAGAATGTTTATTTGCGAAAACTCATATTGTTTATAGCAAAAGGGTGCTGGGGGGTTGGGTAATCGAACGATCCACGAACATCAGTGTACACATTACCCCCCGCGGGTTAGGGGGAAGAATTTACCCGATGCTCCCCAGCATGTCGTAAGAGGCGACTAACGGATTCTGTTTCTCTTTTTACCCTTGTTAAGTGTTTCTTGTACAGAATATAGTCAATTTTTGTCAAGATTTTAGTCAAGCAGTATGTAAGAAATGTTAAGTCCTTTGTACTGGAAACTTGCATTCTCCCAGTAAGGTAATACATTGTACTACGTTGCAAGCCCCTGGAGCAAATTTTTGTTTAGTGCTTTTGTGAACAAGAAACAATTGACAAGTGGCTCTATCCCATCTCCCCCCTTTCCCCGTAGCGATATAACCTTCGTGGTTGAAAACGACGTTAAACACCAAATAAAGAAAGTGTTCACATTGGTTTCATTCTGTTACACAAAAACAATAGAGAGAGAGAGAGAGAGAGAGAGAGAGAGAGAGAGAGAGAGAGAGAGAGAGAGAGAGAGAGAGAGAGAGAGAGAGAGAGAGAGAGAGAGAGAGAGAGAGAGAGAGAGAGAGAGAGAGAGAGTTGAATTGAATTGAATTGAACTTTATTTAACAAGGATTAAGATTTAAGGCTACGCCTTTTCTTACAATCTGTCCTTGGGACGCATAGACACATAATTATATAATTAAAAAATTAAAAATTTAAAAAGTTAACCAACAAAAGGAGGTCGGAAAACTTCAGCATGTGATAATAAAGATGACGATGATGATGATGATGATGATGATGATGATGATGATGATGATGATGATGATGATGATGATGATGATGATGATGATGATGATGATGATGAAGATGAGGCATGAAGAGCATACATATGTGGTTATTCATAAAATCAAATGCATACTATGCAGGTAATTATAAATACAAGCTGGTAGCAATCGAACATGTAGAAATAGTACAACAAAAATATGTTCAGAACATACAATGCACAGCATATCTTTGACGTAATACTAAGTGTGGTAAATCAAAAGGCGTTAAACCACTCAGACATTAAGTGGTTTTTAACACATTTTTTAAAACTTGTTAATGACTGCAAGTGCTTAAAGGATGATGGAAGTGAATTCCAAACTGAAGTACCTGAAAAAGCAAGACTGGTCTTATACAGGTCAATTCGTGGAATCGGTGGGATCAAGTTGACCGACCCATATCTGTGGGTAGCTTTATTAAATAATGATGTAATGTAAATCGGCACTTTACCGTAATACAATTTATGCATGAAAATGGCTTTGTTTAACTTGAGATGCTTTTCCAGTGGAAGAAAGTTAAGCATTTTTAATTTCATATCTGTTGATGCATTACCCTGTGTCCTCTCCCTTGCGAGAGGACAGAGAGAGAGAGAGAGAGTTCTGTGGAGTGTTTTTGTTTTTCAATTTACCAAGCACATCACTATTCTTTAGATAACATGCAGCTTGAACTTTGTTAACTAAGGGCTTCCTGTCATCCAGTACTGTTTGTTTGTTTTTCATGCAAAACTGCAGATATTGATAGAGCCAACTTGACACCAGGTCTAAGGCCAGGCCTTTCACTTCCGTCACTTGGCTCTAAAGGCTTCCCTAGGGCTGGAATTTACCTGGGCAATGTAGGGCTTTATGTTGATGAGGACGGGTTAAGAGCTTACCTTTAGTGGAAGAAACTGAATTGTTTTGTGGTTAAGGGTTTGCTTTGTTTGAATTCCGCTATGATTTGCTGATATGTGATATTGCATGTGTTTGCATTTATGATTTGATGGTGTTTAACTTCAAAAGTATGCATTTTATTCTTTCAGGAAGTGAAAAATGTGGAGGAGGAGTTGTATGATAAACTAGTCAAGGAAACCAGGGATATTCTGGAAAGGTAGGCAGTTTACACCAATATATCCTAGCTTGTACCTGATTTATATTGGGTGACTCTTAGTCAGGAAAGTGTGCTGCAGATTTCTTTTGTCTTAGTTACTTGAATTTTCTTTTGTCTAACCTGAATTTCCTCTAGAGTTTTCCACTTTGGATTGCTTGAATTTTCTTTTGTCTAACCTGAATTTCCTCTAGAGTTTTCCACTTTGGATTGCTTGAATGTTCGTTTGAAATTTCTTTTGTCTTTGCTTTGGATTTGCTTTTGTTTTACTATTACATACTTGATTTTTTGACTCACATGCGAAGCAAAAGTGAGTCTATGTACTCACCCGAGTCGTCCGTCCGTCTGTCCGTCCGTCCGTCCCCCCCGTCCGTCCGTCCGGCCGTCCGGCCGTCCGGAAAACTTTAACGTTGGATATTTCTTGGACACTATTAAGTCTATCAGTACCAAATTTGGCAAGATGGTGTATGATGACAAGGCCCCAAAAAACATACATAGCATCTTGACCTTGCTTCAAGGTCATGGTCGCAGGGGCCATAAATGTTGTCTAAAAAACAGCTATTTTTCACATTTTTCCCATTTTCTCTGAAGTTTTTGAGATTTAATACCTCACCTACATATGATATATAGGGCAAAGTAAGCCCCATCTTTTGATACCAGTTTGGTTTACTTTGCTTCAAGGTCAAGGTCACAGGAGCTCTTCAAAGTTGGATTGTATACATATTTTGAAGTGACCTTAACCCTGAACTATGGAAGATAACTGTTTCAAATTTAAAAATTATGTGAGGCACATGTTATGCTTTTATCATGAGACACATTTGGTCACATATGATCAAGGTCAAGGTCACTTTGACCCTTATGAAATGTGACCAAAATAAGGTAGTGAACCACTAAAAGTGACCATATCTCATGGTAGAAAGAGCCAATAAGCACCATTGTACTTCCTATGTCTTGAATTAACAGCTTTGTGTTGCATGACCTTGGATGACCTTGGGTCAAGGTCACATGTATTTTGGTAGGAAAAATGTGTAAAGCAGTTCTTAGTGTATGATGTCATTGCTAGGTTTAGCTGAAGGTCAAGGTCATGTAAAGGTCAAGGTCAAGCATGTGAGTCGTATGGGCTTTGCCCTTCTTGTTTAAAACTTTTACTGGCATGTTTTAAAATATTGTCGGTCTTAGTTGAATTATCTGTTGTCTTACTGGAATGTTGTTTTTCTTGACAATGAAAGTCGCTCGTTCATTTCAATGCTTGTCATTCCATCTGTCAGGCCAGGAGACTGGTTCTGCACTACTCACACTTACTCTTGTTGCAAGTGTCATATGGAGCACTTACTTCCCTTTGTTTCGCACATCTTAACCCCTTCACTGCCACAGTGGTAGTAACTTATCCGAATGGTCTATGGGAAAGAACTGTGTTTAGAACCCCTACAAGTACTTGGACAGTGGTTACCTTCCATTTAGTTTTCAGAAATGTCCTGAAATGTTGTTGACACAAATTCCACGTATGAGATACGGTTATGGGCGTACAGTAAAACCTGTCTCTAACGGACACCCTTGGGGAATGGTAATAGTGTCCCTATTAGACAGGTGTCCCTTCTTCACAGGTGGAGGGGCCGGGGCAATATTTTACAAAGAGCACGTAAAATGAACAAGACACTTTTTGTCAGTCCTGTAGTATGTATTTATTGGATTGAACATGAGACTCACTGAAAATGTGAGTAAACAAATGATACATGTAGCAAACAACAACAACAACAACAACAACAACAACAACAACAACATCCCCCCCACCTTAGCACCTACCCCGTTCCCTACACACACTGTGCATTCAAACTTACGCAAGTCGGACGTCACAAAGCTAAAAATAGCTGACTCTTCATCAGTCATTCAACGGGAAATTCCGCAGTGTGTCTCGACCAAATTGGGTCAGCTCTTGTTTCATTCAGTTTTTCTAGTCTCAGCATAAATGCATGGAACAAAAATGTAGCTGTGTTAACTATTGTTTCCTTCGAACGATTGCTTACAAAGAGAGAGAGATCGAGAGAGAGATTAGTAGGAAGGGGGGAGTGGTAAATGATAAATGGTTGCCATACCACTCCCATACCACGTTGTTCAGGTCTTCATATTGCGTTTTCCGACGTTTCACAGTTTTTTGGTCGATTCGCGCACCTGACTCCCACTCCTTCATCACGTCTTCTTTTTCCGATTTGATCCTCGCGATCTGTGTTTTACCACATCCCATCTCCTTCGCCACATCTCGGCATGATTGGCCGCTATCTAGTTTTTTCAAGGCAGCGACACGCTGCTCTAAAGTCAACGCTTTTCTTTTTCCTGCTGGAGATTCCATTTTCAAACACAGTAGTCTACTGTTGCTTTTGGTTGTGACTGTATCCACAATGTGGAAAAGCGAAAGTGAGCGAAGCGAAAATGAGTGAGCGAAAGTGGGTCTCCATCTAAACAAGCCACTGATTGGTCAGAAAAGGGACAGGACAACCAATCAACAACCATTTGTGCTACGGCTACGGCTGCCGAGCACTGACTGCATAACAGTCGAGTTTTCGAAGTTGCGTTTTTATGTACGTTGTGTCCGTTTGTGGCAGTGTTTACACTTCCTACGGTCCGAAAAATCGTGTCCGCGTCCGTAAGTGACAGGTGTCCGCCCGTTAAAGGTTAGTTATTGTTGAAATCGTGTTCGTGCCATGATAAACTGTCCGTATGTAGCAGGTGGCCGTTACAACAAGGGTCCGCTAGACTCAGGTTTTACTGTACGATAAACAGAAAATGACCACGTATTACATACGGGGTGGGCAGTGAAGGGGTTAAGATAGCACTCTGCCTCAATCATTCGATTAAGGTTCTTTTTCTTCTATTTTACTGGAATGTTCTTTTTGTTGTCCTGTACTGGAATGTTATTTTTTTGTACTTGACATGAATTTTGTTTTGTGGTGCAGCCCTGACTTCCACCTGGTGCTGCAGGAGAGCCTGGAGCGAGGGTTCGCTCGTCTGATGGACAACATGGCCGACCACTACCGCCTCAAGATGGACCCGGGTCAGCCGCAGATGGGGTACGGTCAGCATGGAATAGACCCTATCAGTATTCCAAGCTCTCAAGCATAGCAAAGCATGTGGTACGGCTATCTCGCGAGAGCTGGGAAGATCGATGTTCGAAGTTCTCGCGACTATTGAAGCATAAGAAAGAGCATGTCTTGCGGATATATTGTGAGAGCTGCTCAGAAACTGACAAGGTTGATAGTGACTTGGTAAAGTTGTCTTGGGGTTATTGAGGCTTGCACTAGCTGATAAAAATGAGCATTTTTTCATGCATTGTCTCTTCTCAATGAAAAGTTATCATGCTTGTGCCTACAATGACCTAGGAACTGCATTTTTCAGTCTTTAAATGTTAGGAATGATGACAAGCACTAATGTATCAAGCCTACATTTAAAGGAAATATGACCTTTATTGTAGCCTCATTTATTTGACTACAGTGGACTCCCCCATTTTAAGACCTCCACCCCCCACCCTTCAACCCCCCCCCCCCCCCCCCCATTTAAGACTTTCCCCTTTTTAAGGTCCTGTTTTCTCAGATTTTCTGTTCCTAAATTCTGTAAATGTACCCACGGTTTAAGACTCCCTCCTTTTAAATCAATCAATCAATCAATCAATCAATCAATCAATCAATCAATCAATCAATGAGGCTTATATCGCGCATATTCCGTGGGTACAGTTCTAGGCGCTCTGCAGTGATGCCGTGTGAGATGAAATTTTATACGGCCAGTAGATTGCAGCCATGTCGGCGCATATTTACCTTTCACGGCCTTATTCCAAGTCACACGGGTATGGTAGACAATTATTAACTGTGCCTAAGCAATTTTGCCAGGAAAGACCCTTTTGTCAATCGTGGGATCTTTAACGTGCACACCCAATGTAGTATACACGGGGGGTGGTTCGGACACCGAAGAGAGTCTGCACACAAAGTTGACTCTGTGAAATAAAGACCTTATTGTCTTAAATTTTGTTTCGGTCTTAAAAGGAGGGTTCCCCTGTGTTTCATGATGGCCGCTCAAAGCATGTTGCAATAAACATGTTGGTGTTTGTGCAGTCTCCATGAGGTCACGCTGCCCTTCGCCAAAGTGTTACCTGTCATAGACATCGTCGTCAATCAGCTGCTCGGGGACGCGCCAAACCCCTTCATTCAGGTCAGATTTTCAGCGGGGAAAGTTTCTCTTTACCTGCATTTCATAGTTCATATGAGGCCTTTACCTGTCATGATGCATGCATTTCATAGTACATATGAGGCCTTTACCTGTCATGATGCATGCATTTCATAGTTCATATGAGGCCTTTACCTGTCATGATGCATGCATTTCATAGTTCATATGAGGCCTTTACCTGTCATGATGCATGCATTTCATAGTTCATATGAGGCCTTTACCTGTCATGATGCATGCATTTCATAGTTCATATGAGGCCTTTACCTGTCATGATGCATGCATTTCATAGTTCATATGAGGCCTTTACCTGTCATGATGCATGCATTTCATAGTACATATGAGGCCTTTACCTGTCATGATGCATGCATTTCATAGTACATATGAGGCCTTTACCTGTAATGATGCATGCATTTCATAGTACATATGAGGCCTTTACCTGTCATGATGCATGCATTTCATAGTTCATATGGCCTTTACCTGTAATGATGCCTGCATTTCATAGTACATATGAGGCCTTTACCTGTAATGATGCCTGCATTTCATAGTACATATGAGGCCTTTACCTGTAATGATGCATGCATTTCATAGTACATATGAGGCCTTTAGGCCAAAAAAAAAAAATTGTCTGTTTAGGGTAACATGACCAAAAAAAGTAGGGTCGGTAGGTAGGTAGGTTTTTTTTTTTTTTTTTTTTTTTTTTTTTTTTTTTTTTTGTAAATGCTATGTTGGCTGAACATTCACTTCTTATATTTGATGAATACATGTTTCAAAACTAACGTATAAATAAAACAGAGAGAAAGGGAGAGAAAGAAACGCCAAATGTCTCTTTTTAGCATTTTTACCTCTTTTTTTTTCTTTTTTTTTTTTGAAATCAAAAAAAAGTTTTTGGGTCGGCGCCAAATCGATAGGGTCGGTCGGGTTACCCTAAACAGACAATTTTTTTTTTTGGCCTTACCTGTAATGATGCCTGCATTTCATAGTACATATGAGGCCTTTACCTGTAATGATGCATGCAAAATGTGTGAAAAGAAAAGGTGTAACATTCAGGGATGTAAGCAATATGTATGGAAGGCGAAAAGAGTCAAAATCGAGCAAAAGGATCGATCAAAAGGATCGATCCTTTCGCGTTTGACCCTTTCCGCCCGACGCGCGGAAAGGGTCAAATGATCGAGCAAAAGGATCGATCAAAAGGATCGATCCTTTCGCGTTTGACCCTTTCCGCCCGACGCGTGGAAAGGGTCAAATGATCGAGTAAAAGGATCGTGCAAAAGGATCGATCCTTTTACACGATACTTTTGAACGAGCAGTTTCATCGCGCTGTTTCGGAAAATCATGGAACGGATTAGCACAAAGAACGAATCTAGAAAGTAAAGTAAGTAGATTACGTGTTCTGGTGCGGCGTGAAGGAGCATGAAATATCAAGAAAAATAAACAAAAAATTCTCCTTGTTTTAGCGAGTACATTTAGGGGTGTGTAGTTAAAATTACTGTGTGAAAAGTGTTTGGCGCGAAGCGTTCGTCTGCAACAGATCTAGATGTGCCACTTTCAGCACATATACAGGAACGTGTACGGGTAACGTCATCAAATCTACTTTTTACGTCACGAGTTTGAGCCGAGATCTGCAGTCTTGGTAAACAACTTATGATTTGGAACATTGGATAAAAAAAGTGAGTCACGGGTGACAGAATATCTACACGTACACGTACAGGTCTTTGCTACACGTTCTATCATCCAGAACACTAGACGCACGTACACGCGAACTGAAATCTGAAGTCAGTTTGCCACCAAAATGTGAACTCCAGACTGTGTGCCGGTAAAATTCCGGTGCCACTTTTTGTCGGCACCGGATCCAGTAAAAGGATCGATCCTTTTGATCGATCGTTTGACCCTTTCCACCTTCCATAAATATGAGGGTATGTTTGTATGATTCTATTCATATTGATAGAGGGAGTTGGGGTGTGAGTGTGTGTGCGTGTTTGTGCACATGAATTTTGATACTGAAAAACAATTGCTTATCACTCTGCTTGCATTTAATCACATATTCTTACTCCAATTCTTATGAATGCATTGACTTTAGTCCCACATGCTAGATGTCGAAAAACCTCTCAAATTACCTGCCCTTAGTAGGGTGGTAACCAAGCTAAAAGCGACGCCATAGCCGTTGCTATGGCCTGACCTTGCTCGGTTACCCATAACACCCTGCGCACCACGTGAGCGCCAGCATCCGTAATAATCATTCTCGACTTTCGACAACACACGGTGGACGTGTCCGGATTTCGCTCTCACTTTTGGCCTTCACATGCCTGCTTGTCCGTGAGACTAGCCGGTTTCCTGTGGGTCTACCTGTCCGTCTACCTTTTGGTGAGATCTTTCCTGTTTACGTTTGGTTAAATGGTGTTAGCTTTGTGTTGAACATGCACGCAGAAGTTTTTGTTCTGGGTGACTGTGTTTCGCCGGTCTTAAAATGGCCGACAACAAAGCTAAACTCGGCGCGAGACTGGAAGGTGGCAAAGCTCTTAGCCTGGTTTAGTAACTATTCCTAGGAGTAGCCTAAGAACTTTGATTTGCCTATTATGCGGGTCGTAGATCCGTCAAACAGCACTTCTTTTTATGTTCCTATCCCTCCGAGGGTGGGTTCAGTTCTTTCACAGCTCGCTTCCTCTGTTGGGGTTAATCAGCCTTTAGGCTCCTTATAGACTTTTTGTTGGATCGTCGTCGGTGCGACTGATGGGGGGGGGGGGGGAGTAGCCGTGTGGCTATTCTTTCCTCTTTCTCTGTGTAAGAGGAATCAGTCAATGTCCTCCTTTTGGGGGGACTTAACGATGTTTTGTGTCTATATTCTCGGCTGTTTCAGGCGCGATCGGCGGTTCCCGCCCTCCCGTTTCGTCAGCTTCGCACTGTGGCCTAGTGCAAATGGCCTGTTCGGTTCAGCCCGTTTTTTGCCTCTGGTGGCTCTGGGCTGTTCTCGAGCACCCCTTCCTTTTAGGAGGGGGGGCCTGCTCCCTGCCTGCGTCTAACCACTCTGATTACCGCCGGTACTTCACAGTGTGTTACGCATCCCCCTGCCATTGGGGGGGGGATAGGGGGGCTCTCCTGCGTCGCACCGTCGCCTGGTGCAAACGGCCAGCTCGGTTCAGTCCTTTCTGCCACTGGTAGGCTGGGTTGTTCGCGAGCACTCTCTCCGTTAGGAGAGGGGGTCTGCTTCCTCTCTTTCTCTTCCCGCTCAGCTTGCTTTTAGCAACACTGCAGTGGGAAGTCAGCTCTCTCCCCTTGCGGGAGAGGGAGAGAGGGGGCATGGTAAGTCACAGCCTGGGTTTGGTCCCACCTTGTCCCACTGGGGGCAGGGGGCTGTGTCAGCTTCCCACCCTTTCCCGCCCCCCGGGCGCGTTGGGGTGGCGGCTTTCCAGGCTACGTTACATACCCCTTCTCTGCTCCATTTGGGGCAGGGTGGGGGGGTGTCAGTGGCTCACCCTTTCCCGCCCGCTGGGCGGGATCGGGTGGGGGCTGGAGCAGCGTTCCACCCTGTCCCTCCCTCTGGGTCGGACGGGGTGGGCGCTGTTGGACTGTCTTCACAGTCTGTGCCTCTATTGTCCTGGCCCGACAGTCGTCCTCCTCCCCTATCGGGTTGTGTGGTCGGTGGGCTATAGGACTACGGCAGGTGGACGGAGGGGGGTCGGCCGTTTTTCGGTTCGTCTCTCTCCGTCGCTCTTACTGCTGCGACGAGCCACCCCCCTCCTCATCTGGGGGTGGCTTGGCTCAGGCCTTGCTACACAGTGGGGGTGCTATGTACGGCTTTCCAGGCTACCTTACATACTCCTTCTCTGCTCCGTTTGGGGCAGGTGGCTGTGTTAGCTGCCCGCGCTTGTCGCGGGTAGCGGTCGCGAAACAATGAGCTTGACTCTCTTTTGTTCTCGGCAGGGTGTCTCGCACAGTGGTCAGGGAACAATGAGCTTTGCTCCGTTTTGTTCTCTGCACGGGCTGTGCCGGCTGGCTGCATGGTCAGGCGGAGACAGAACGTACCCTTTCTCTCCAGTCTCCCATTCTTTGTGTTCACAATGATCTGCAGGGACTCGGCTTTAGTATCGCCTGGCCGGTGGTCATTGTCCGTAGCCAGCATAGGTCACCCCCCCCCCCCCCTCCTTGGGGTGGGTGAGTGATAGGGCTACTTGACTTCGGCAGGTGGACGAGCGAGGATCGGCCGTTTACGGCCGTTTCTCTGTTTCAGTCCTTACCCCCTCTTGGGGTTACGGCTGTGCTGGACCGCCCCCCTCCCCACTTGGGGTGGGTTGTGGTCATACCAGGTAGTCTGGTTCTTAGCACTGGGATGCTTCTCTCGCACAGCGGGTGGGGTAAGACGCGCCGGGCCCGGCTTTGTCTTGCTTCTCCACTCTCTCTTCTTCTTGGCAGAGATCTGTGCCAGGTACCAACCCCTCTTCCCCCCACCTCTTGTTCAGGTGGGCGGTTTTGGGTTGGCAGTCAGAGACTGATCACGCTTTTCATCCACACTCTTGGCGGGTTATTGGCAGGAGATTTAGTGCGCGACCTCCCCTGCCTCCCCTCCTTTTGTGTTTTACACAACTGGTGGTTAGGTTCGGACTTCTTGTTTAAGGAGGGGGAGTGTATAGGGTTGCCTACTGATTGTAGGCTTCCCATACATAGAGCGGCTGCTGTTGCAGTTTACTTTGGCCCGGATAGGTTGGGGGTGTCTCTCTTCCTTCCTCTTCCGGGATGCCTTTGGGTTTTCACAGGCTTTCTCGCAATTTGTTTCATTTGCTGAGTCTGTGGTGATTGCCTGCCACATGCCACACTTTTTGGCTTGATCCGCACCTTAGGATAGTGGTCTGCAGCCTACAGCTTTTTACGCAGGGGATTGCTGGCTTCGGGGTTTCAGGCTGCTTCGTCCTCACTTTTAGTGCGGAAGAAGATAGCAGGGAATTTTCAGGCTCAGGGTCTGATCCGGACTTTTCTTATTGCCAGGGGCTGGTTTCTGGCTTCGCTTACAGACCACAGGGAACATGGAGTTTTCATGATGTTACTCCTCCCTCTCCTCTCTGGAGGAGCTAGGATTTCATGGTTTGGAGTTTTCTGCTTTGGCAGAGACTCTCTTCTGTGCTTTCTTATAGGCAATCTTATCCTCCGTGAACGCTCTTTTGGGTTAGGGAGGATGCCTTGGATAAGGCTTTAGCCAGGCTGCTGGCAGCTTGGGCTAGGGTCGTCACTGAGCGGAGAAGTTTCTCGGTGACGTTTTAGGCCCACACTGTTTTTGCTTGGTGTGATCTTCCTTTTCAAGGGGTTTGATTTCATGCTGGTTGCAGGAAGCAAGGGTCAGGCTTTTTCGGGGGTTGTTAAAACCTACTCAATAGCTGGAATCTTTCCCTTCCTTCTTGGACCTCTGGCAGCGCATTTATGCGCCCCCGGTTACAAAGGGGGTTTTGGTTCAGTGTTTCCTCCCTCTCTGCGGGAGGTGGGTAGGCATGGGCTAGAGCTTTCAGCTTTGGCTGAGATTTTCCTCAGTGCTCTCACATGAGCTTTCCTTCTGCGTTTCTGCACACAGGAAAGGGCTCGGTTTCTGGGGGGTGTTGGTCTCTGAACTATCTCGGGGGTTGGTTGAGCTTTTTCAAGGTCAATCAGCTTATCAGCTGCACTTTCTTTTGGTGTTGAACCAGGCTTTTTGTCTGGTGCTCTCAGTAACCAGGCAAAATTCCGAGCTGTCCTTATCCCAGGTTTTTTACCTGGGCATGCTGTTCGACTTTGTCTCTTGGAAGGTTTATTCTTCACACAAGAGAGAATAGGGAGGCTATAAGCTCTTTTCACTGCCAAACTGGCACGAGAGCAGGCCTCTGTGGGGTCTTTAGACCCGATATTCGGTCGGACGGTATCGATAGCTAGGCTGGCCCTCTAGTCTTCCCTCAAGTTTTTTTGGGGGTTCGGCCTCTCAGGTCTGGGACATGAGGGTCCTCCTCCAGAGTGGGTTCCTCCACTCGGGAAGGTGGCTGGAATCCTTTTGGATCGCTCAGGGGACTTTTTTCCCTAGCTTTGTTTTCCCCTGGACTTAGACCGCTTTATGGATGCGTTTTCGTCTAGATGGGGCCTGCACTGGCAATTGCAGTCTTGAGGCTGTGATGTAGACGCAAATCCTTGGGCTTCTCTTTTGCCTGAGGTTAGGAGCAGTAGCTCTTAGTCTACTAGCCTTTCCTTTTTGGCTATTTACAGGCATGTCCTGTTGCTTTCGGGCAATTCTTCTGTTGCTTCTTAGGTGAACTAGCTGGGGTGAGCAAGTTCTCGCTCCCTGTCAGACAGAGTATAGGGGATTCTGATTGGGTTTCACACTAAATCAATTTCTCAGGGGAATTTCTCCCCGGCCAGCTCTGCGATCTGGCCGACTCGCTCAACAGGTCCTTTCAGGGCTTGCACAGGGGTTGGCCCATCTGCTTACGGGTCTGGAGGCGTGCTGTTTGTGTTTTAGATCATGGGTTCGGACTCTGGTCTTTGGGAACGAAGCATATATTTCCTCCATTTTATCGGTGTATGCTCCTTTTTTGGCCTCCTTGGCCAATTGGGGATTTAGAGCGGGGGTGCAACTCCTTAGCGCCCCTCTCTCAAGCCAGGTGGTTTTTCACCTCTGTTTCAGTTTTTGGCTTTGGGCAGCTGGGCCTCTTCTTTGAGGTTCCGGCTTCTCGGCTATCTCAGCTGTTTTGAGACAAATAGGCCTCTCTTCTGTTGCTCATGGCGCTCTTGTCGGCATGATCAAGGGACCTTGTTTTACGAGGTTTAGAGGCTCCCCCTTGTTTAGCGCGTGGGACTTTGTTCTACTTACTCTGGGCCTCAGCCCTATAGGGCAGTGAGGCGCATGCGTTTTTGGGGTTTGCCAGAGGATGTAGCCTTAGGGCTTTTGGTTCCGTTTGTTCACGGTTTTTGGCCAGGTTTTGGGGTTTCAGAAGCCTGGTCAATATCCTCTGGTGTTTGATTCCCTCCTCTTGGGAGGATTATCGCTCCGGGAGATTCGGATTTTCTAACTGTCTGGTTGGACTTTTTTTAATCCCTTTTTTGACGTTACTGTCTTTTGGAACCACGAGCTTTAGCTCAGGTTCTTATTTCTTTACAATGGAGCGAAAGAGACGTCTTTTATTTGTCTCTCTCTAGGGGCTCTGCTACGTTCATAGGGCAGTCCTATGAGTGGTGCGTTCCGAACAGGGGGGGGGGGGGGGGCGTTCAGTCCTCTCTCTATTCCTTTTCAGGCGTTCGGGAGTCTGGTGTTCTTATCTGGCTGGTGGTGTTCCTCTCGCCTATGCGAGGTTTGCCAACAGCTCGGGTACAGATTTTGTGTTTCTTTTATTGCCGTGTTGCGTTCTGGTCGCCTAGGCGAAGCTTTGCAAACGGCTTACTGGAGATCAGATGATGTGTTCATCAGTTTCTATCTTCGGGATATCTCCTGCACGCGGCTAGATGGCTCCAGTTCATTGCTGGTTTTAGTTGCTGCAGGGCAGGTTCTTACAAGGACATAAGTAGGTTCCCTCCACCTTTAGGAGGAATCTGCATTCATAAGAATTGGAGTAAGAATATGTGATTAAATCGAAAATTTTTAATTAAATTTTGATTTAATATAATATACTTACCCAATTCTTATAGTTAATACCCTCCCATCCGTCCCCGCTGGATTATGTCCTTGGGGGTTTGTTTGACTATTAGTCTCGAATGATTATTACGGATGCTGGCGCTCACGTGGTGCGCAGGGTGTTATGGGTAACCGAGCAAGGTCAGGCCATAGCAACGGCTATGGCGTCGCTTTTAGCTTGGTTACCACCCTACTAAGGGCAGGTAATTTGAGAGGTTTTTCGACATCTAGCATGTGGGACTAAAGTCAATGCATTCATAAGAATTGGGTAAGTATATTATATTAAATCAAAATTTAATTAAAAATTTTCGATTTTGTACTCACGACTGAAGCACATAAGGTAACAAAAATGTGCCTTTCTTCCTTTCAGGAATTGTTGCTATTGGAGCCGATGAAAAACCTTGCGGCCAATATATACGAAGCGTTTAGCCAGGAGGACACACCTCCTTCCACTGCTGCCTGCCTGGCTCCCTAGATCAGTCCTTCCCTCTGGCTTTTACCCTGAAAACTGTGACAAGCAGACTTCTTGCCTTCACCAACTTGCTGAGTGACTTTGGAGTGGTTTTGTCACAATGAAAACCCCCTTTTACAGCCTCAACAACATCTAGGAAAATGAGGTCTTGAAAAGGAGTTTTAAAATTGAGACAAATTATGAACAGATAATCTGAAAAAGCAAGACCTTTGAAAGGGGGGGGGGGGGCAGTCTGACATCCGGAGGTGGGGGGGGGGGGGGGGGTGTTACACTGTATTCCCTACCTTGGGTACAAGAGGATCTAAGTCAGTACATCATACCTGGAACTGAGACAACGATGGTCAAGCCAGAGATAACAGGAAAGCCGAAATTAACTTCATTTTTCACCAGTGTGTCAACACAAAGTGACCACAGAGAACCCTATCTGTGCCCTGAAACTGTGAAAAGGAAGAGCCATGCAAAATGTTTGACTGAAGTTCCTTTTTAAGTATTTAACTCATTGTCTCCCAGGTACGGATATATCTGTTACCCACTCATATGGCTCTATCTGACCAGGTACGGATATATCAGCTCAGACTGTTAGCTTCAGTCGCTTACTGTAACATCGATCTAACGCCTGCATTCCAGCGTGTTGATACAGTTACTACACAGTTACTACAATTCTGAGTGACCTGCTGCAGCACAGCTGGTCTCGGCAAAAAAAACTTGGTCAACATAGGTGGGGTAGAAAGTGTTAATCACTTTCACAGCGCGTGTGGAGTCTGTGAGTTAGAATATTAATCAGAGTGCCCTGCAAAAGGGTCTGTCTTTGTTAATGCATCTGTTAATCCACCTCTTCTTCCAAAATCACTTGCTCATTAAGTGGCGGGGATGTAGCTCAGTCGGTAGCGCGCTGGATTTGTATCCAGTTGGCCGCTGTCAGCGTGAGTTCGTCCCCACGTTCGGCGAGAGATTTATTTCTCAGAGTCAACTTTGTGTGCAGACTCTCCTCGGTGTCCGAACACCCCCGTGTGTACACGCAAGCACAAGACCAAGTGCGCACAAAAAAGATCCTGTAATCCATGTGAGAGTTCGGTGGGTTATAGAAACACGAAAATACCCAGCATGCTTCCTCCGAAAGCGGCGTATGGCTGCCTAAATGGCGGGGTAAAAACAGTCATACACGTAAAAGACGTGGGAGTTTCAGCCCATGAACGAACAAACAAACAAACTTGCTCATTAAAAAGTTGTTACATGTATCTGATGTATCACTTTGGTGTTCATAGACTTTTGCTTACTGATAAGATTGGACTTTTCACAGAGAAATTGTGACACCTTTCAGAAGGATTTTCTTTCAGTGTAACTTACACTTGAGAAAACAGTTTTGCTTGCGTCTCCGATCTGGCCAGGCTGTACAAGGGATAAGACCATCCCTCCACTTGGTCACATACCAACACTGAACAGCCAGGCTGTACAAGGGATAAGACCATCCCTCCACTTGGTCACATACAAGACCATCCCTCCACTTGGTCACATACCAACACTGAACAGCCAGGCTGTACAAGGGATAAGACCATCCCTCCACTTGGTCACATACCAACACTGAACAGCCAGGCTGTACAAGGGATAAGACCATCCCTCCACTTGGTCACATACCAACACTGAACAGCCAGGCTGTACAAGGGATAAGACCATCCCTCCACTTGGTCACATACCAACACTGAACAGCCTGTGTACTCTCTGCATGCACCGTTGGAATTTTTAAATGAACTAATTTGTAAGAGCGACTAGCAGCTTTTTAAGAAATTAAATCATCAACAAAATAAAACTCGATCACCACAGCAAGCAGTCAGGGTGTTGATTTTGTGCATGTGACCAAGTGGAAAAACACTACCGGTAGGTGCCGTTATGGCTGAAACTGCCATGGCTACTGCTAAAACAGCTTTATCTAGAATGGAGATGGCTTAAAAGTTCACAATGTTTAACATGAAAGTCAAGGCATCCTGGTAAATAGATGCTTCTTATTGGCTATATATATGAAGTCTTATATCGCGCGCGTATCTCCAGACTCCGACTCAAGGCGCAGGGATCTATTTATGCCGTGTGAGATGGAATTTTTTACACAATACATCACGCATTCACATCGACCAGCAGATCGCAGCCATTTCGGCGCATATCCTACTTTTCACTGCCTATTATTCCACCCCAATGTAGTGTACACGAAGGGACCTCGGTTTTTCGTCTCATCCGAAAGACTAGCACTTGAACCCACCACCTAGGTTAGGAAAGGGGGGAGAAAATTGCTAACGCCCTGACCCAGGGTCGAACTCGCAACCTCTCGCTTCCGAGCGCAAGTGCGTTACCACTCGGCCACCCATTGTCAAAATTGTCTCAGAAAGGGAAGGAAAGGAAAATTGAGAGAATATTTATGAAGAGGATAATGCTACCTTTATCACGTGTTAAATTTATTGTGTGAATAAGTATGCACATTTTAAAATAAAGAATGAATGAGGAGACAAAAGAAACCAACACCATTGTGATTCATGAATGGATGTCTTACTGATTATCTGTTGTTGTTTTCTGAGTAATTTTTATTTTTAAGAATGAGTGACTCTTTCTTTTGGGTGTATATGTATGTGTATGTGTTTATGGATTAATTGTGTGAATATGAAATAAGCAAATCAAATGTCTTGTTTCTGGGTTCTGTTATCAGAATACATGTAGTTGAGGTTTTTACTTAATGATTCAAGAAGAAAATAACAATCATGCAAGGTTCCTGATGTTCAATATTTGAGCAATTTCAAGCTATTGCTTACTCATTTTCGTTTTCGTTTTTGCTGAAAACAACTTGGAAGCTATTATTTCAAACATGATTTATGATGACACAAGAGGCTAGACTATTACATGATTGTTCAAGAGAAATCTAATTTTATCTTATAATTATTATTTGTATCTTGATAAGATGATGATGTTGATGATGATAAAGATGATGATGATGATGATAAAGATGATGATGTTGATGATGATGATGATGATGATAAAGATGATGATGAGGATGATGTTGATGATGATGATGTTGATGATAAAGATGATGATGATGATGATGATGATTTCTTTTGCTGGCACAGTCTCTCAGGAAAGAATGATGTGTTGGTGATTGTGTAAGTGTGTTGTAGGATGTGCATGTGCATTCATGTGTGACAGGAAAGAAGAGATTCTGGTGTGTACTAGTGAAAGCATGTAATGAATAGAGCAATGGTGCCTGTTGATTTTTTTTTTCTCAGAAAGAGAGTGTTAATGGTAATTTTATGGCATGTGGATTTGTTTGATTTGGTCAGCATATTTTTACTGCAATTTGCATTCATTATTTTTTAAATTATTGTATTTATGATGTGTTCAAAATTCTGTAAAATAATAAATGATTGCATTTATTTCTGGTGTACCATGTTACAATGTGAGTATTCTTCAAAATCTGAAAAAACCCATCAACTTTTTGTGCAAGACAGAACTGTAGAAGGCAATTAGAGCATAATATGCATGTGACAACACACACACTTTACATGTGACAACACACACACTTTACATGTGACAACACACACACTTTACATGTGACAACACACATACACACACACTTTACATGTGACAACACACACACACACTTTACATGTGACAACACACACACACTTTACATGTGACAACACACACACTTTACATGTGACAACACACACACACACACACTTTACATGTGACAACACACACACACACACTTTACATGTGACAACACACACACTTTACATGTGACAACACACACACTTTACATGTGACAACACACACACTTTACATGTGACAACACACACACTTTACATGTGACAACACACACACACTTTACATGTGACAACACACACACTTTACATGTGACAACACACACATACACACACTTTACATGTGACAACACACACACACACACACTTTACATGTGACAACACATACACACACACACTTTACATGTGACAACACACATACACACACACTTTACATGTGACAACACACATACACACTTTACATGTGACAACACATACACACACACACTTTACATGTGACAACACACACACACACACACACTTTACATGTGACAACACACACACACACACACACTTTACATGTGACAACACACACACACACTTTACATGTGACAACACATACACACACACACTTTACATGTGACAACACACACACACACACACACTTTACATGTGACAACACATACACACACACACTTTACATGTGACAACACACACACACACACACTTTGCATGTGACAACACACACACACACACACTTTACATGTGACAACACACACACTTTACATGTGACAACACACACACTTTACATGTGACAACACACACACACACACACTTTGCATGTGACAACACACACACACACACACTTTACATGTGACAACACACACACACACTTTGCATGTGACAACACACACACACACTTTACATGTGACAACACACACACACACTTTACATGTGACAACACACACACACACTTTACATGTGACAACACACACACACACACTTTACATGTGACAACACACACACACACACTTTACATGTGACAACACACACACACACACACTTTACATGTGACAACACATACACACACTTTACATGTGACAACACACACACACACACACTTTACATGTGACAACACATACACACACACACACTTTACATGTGACAACACACACACACACTTTACATGTGACAACACACACACACACACTTTACATGTGACAACACATACACACACTTTACATGTGACAACACACACACACACACACTTTACATGTGACAACACACACACACACTTTACATGTGACAACACACACACACACACACTTTACATGTGACAACACATACACACACTTTACATGTGACAACACACACACACACACACTTTACATGTGACAACACACACACACACACACTTTACATGTGACAACACATACACACACACACACTTTACATGTGACAACACACACACACACACACACTTTACATGTGACAACACATACACTTTGCATGTGACAACACACACACACACACACTTTGCATGTGACAACACACACACACACACACTTTGCATGTGACAACACATACACACACACACTTTACATGTGACAACACATACACTTTGCATGTGACAACACATACACACACACACTTTACATGTGACAACACATACACTTTGCATGTGACAACACATACACACACACACTTTACATGTGACAACACACACACTTTGCATGTGACAACACACACACACACACACTTTACATGTGACAACACATACACACACACACTTTACATGTGACAACACATACACACACACACTTTGCATGTGACAACACACACACACACACACTTTACATGTGACAACACATACACACACACACTTTACATGTGACAACACACACACACACACACACTTTACATGTGACAACACACACACACACACACTTTACATGTGACAACACATACACTTTGCATGTGACAACACACACACACACACACTTTACATGTGACAACACACACACACACTTTACATGTGACAACACACACACACACACACACTTTACATGTGACAACACATACACTTTGCATGTGACAACACACACACACACACACTTTGCATGTGACAACACACACACACATACACACTTTACATGTGACAACACACACACACACTTTGCATGTGACAACACACACACTTTACATGTGACAACACACACACTTTACATGTGACAACACACACACTTTACATGTGACAACACACATACACACACACACTTTACATGTGACAACACACACACACACACTTTACATGTGACAACACACACACACACACACACTTTACATGTGACAACACACACACACACACACTTTACATGTGACAACACACACACACACACACACTTTACATGTGACAACACACACACACACACACTTTACATGTGACAACACACACACACACTTTACATGTGACAACACACACACACACACACTTTACATGTGACAACACACACACACACACACTTTACATGTGACAACACATACACACACACACTTTACATGTGACAACACACACACACACACACTTTACATGTGACAACACACACACACACTTTGCATGTGACAACACACATACACACTTTACATGTGACAACACACACACACTTTGCATGTGACAACACACACACACTTTACATGTGACAACACACACACACACACTTTACATGTGACAACACACACACACACACACTTTACATGTGACAACACACACACACACACTTTACATGTGACAACACACACACACACACACTTTACATGTGACAACACACACACACACTTTACATGTGACAACACACACACACACACTTTACATGTGACAACACACACACACACACACACTTTACATGTGACAACACACACACACACACACTTTACATGTGACAACACACACACACACACACTTTACATGTGACAACACACACACACACACACTTTACATGTGACAACACACACACACACACACTTTACATGTGACAACACACACACACACACTTTACATGTGACAACACACACACTTTACATGTGACAACACACACACACACACACTTTACATGTGACAACACACATACACACTTTACATGTGACAACACACACACACACACACTTTACATGTGACAACACACACACACACACTTTACATGTGACAACACACACACACACACTTTACATGTGACAACACACACACACACACACTTTACATGTGACAACACACACACACACTTTACATGTGACAACACACACACACACACTTTACATGTGACAACACACACACACACTTTACATGTGACAACACACACACACACACACTTTGCATGTGACAACACACACACACACACACACTTTACATGTGACAACACACACACACACACTTTACATGTGACAACACACACACACACACTTTACATGTGACAACACACACACACACACACACTTTGCATGTGACAACACACACACACACTTTACATGTGACAACACACACACACACTTTGCATGTGACAACACACACACACACACACTTTACATGTGACAACACACACACTTTGCATGTGACAACACACACACACACACACACTTTACATGTGACAACACACACACACACACACTTTACATGTGACAACACACACACACACACTTTGCATGTGACAACACACACACTTTACATGTGACAACACACACACACACACACTTTACATGTGACAACACACACACTTTACATGTGACAACACACACACACACACACTTTACATGTGACAACACACACACTTTACATGTGACAACACACATACACACACACTTTACATGTGACAACACACATACACACACACTTTACATGTGACAACACACACACACACTTTACATGTGACAACACACACACACACACACTTTACATGTGACAACACACACACACACACACACTTTACATGTGACAACACACACACACACTTTACATGTGACAACACACACACACACACTTTACATGTGACAACACACACACACACACACTTTACATGTGACAACACACACACACACACACTTTACATGTGACAACACACACACACACACTTTGCATGTGACAACACACACACACACACACTTTACATGTGACAACACACACACACACACACTTTACATGTGACAACACACACACACACACACTTTACATGTGACAACACACACACACACACTTTACATGTGACAACACACACACACACACACACTTTACATGTGACAACACACACACACACTTTGCATGTGACAACACACACACACACTTTGCATGTGACAACACACACACTTTGCATGTGACAACACACATACACACTTTGCATGTGACAACACACACACTTTGCATGTGACAACACACACACTTTACATGTGACAACACACATACACACACACTTTACATGTGACAACACACATACACACTTTACATGTGACAACATACACACTTTGCATGTGACAACACACACACACACTTTACATGTGACAACACACACACTTTACATGTGACAACACACACACACTTTGCATGTGACAACACACACACTTTACATGTGACAACACACACACTTTACATGTGACAACACACACACACACTTTACATGTGACAACACACACACTTTACATGTGACAACACACACACTTTACATGTGACAACACACACACTTTGCATGTGACAACACACACACTTTACATGTGACAACACACATACACACTTTGCATGTGACAACACACATACACACTTTACATGTGACAACATACACACTTTACATGTGACAACACACACACACACTTTACATGTGACAACACACACACACACTTTACATGTGACAACACACACACACACACACTTTGCATGTGACAACACACACACACACACACTTTGCATGTGACAACACACACACACACACACTTTACATGTGACAACACACATACACACACACTTTACATGTGACAACACACATACACACACACTTTACATGTGACAACACACATACACACTTTACATGTGACAACATACACACACACACACTTTACATGTGACAACACACACACACACACACTTTACATGTGACAACACACACACACACACTTTACATGTGACAACACACACACACACACACTTTGCATGTGACAACACACACACACACACACTTTACATGTGACAACACACACACACACACACTTTACATGTGACAACACACACACACACACACTTTACATGTGACAACACACACACACACACTTTACATGTGACAACACACACACACACACACTTTACATGTGACAACACACACACACACACACACTTTGCATGTGACAACACACACACACACACACTTTACATGTGACAACACACACACTTTACATGTGACAACACACACACTTTACATGTGACAACACACACACTTTACATGTGACAACACACACACTTTACATGTGACAACACACACACACACTTTACATGTGACAACACACACACACACACACACTTTACATGTGACAACACACACACACACACACACTTTACATGTGACAACACACACACACACTTTACATGTGACAACACATACACACACACACTTTACATGTGACAACACACACACTTTACATGTGACAACACACACACTTTGCATGTGACAACACACACACTTTACATGTGACAACACACACACACACACACACTTTACATGTGACAACACACACACAACACACACACTTTACATGTGACAACACACACACACACACACACTTTGCATGTGACAACACACACACACACACACTTTACATGTGACAACACACACACACACACACACTTTACATGTGACAACACACACACAACACACACACTTTACATGTGACAACACACACACTTTACATGTGACAACACACACACTTTGCATGTGACAACACACACACTTTACATGTGACAACACACACACTTTACATGCACGACACACTCGCAACACACGCAGTCAAAGCATCAAAATGTAAAGCACCCCATTGCAATTCAATCAATAAAAACAAAGCTGCTCTTGGTAAATTCTCATTTTATTTTAAACAAGAAAATAACTTGATGTTTTTCTTCATATTGTGACATCAAACAACAGGCACAAGGCATCTACTTGATATATACAAAACCAGTTATTTTTTTCCAATGCATACAATCAGTAAAAACTACAGCTGTGGTAATATGTTATTTTGAATTGCATAAAAAGTGCATGTATATGCATGTCGCAGCAACAATGCAATTACTACAACAAGAACAAATGTGTGTTGGGGGGGGGGGGGGTGGTGCAGGAAAAGAAAAACAACAAAAACAAATTGTGATTGTACTGCACTTCAAATGCACTACATAGTTATATAATCACATGAAGAATAGTTTTTCTTTTTACCTCACGTAACCTTTGAAAAGGATATATACACACAAACATCTATCAACTGGCATCCAAGTAAAAGAACCACATCTTTACCACAAGAACAGACTAGTCCATGATTACTGGTTATAAAATACAGGAATAACGGAATGTCTGGCTGGCTGCTTAATATAACAACGATGGACGGAATGTAATACTGTTTAAAACAGCATCAGCACTGATTTAAGGTTTAACACGCATCAGATCAGCGAAAATAAACTTATGTCAGTAATTAATCATTATAAGTAGGTTTATGGTAACATTAATATTTCAACTTGCATTGAGCGAAGGACTACCAGCAAAATATTAGAATTTTTGATGCAAACACTTATGATATTGCATGGCAGTAGGATTGCAGGTTGACATTATTATCAACTCATGCACTCCCCCATGCACTTTTAGTTTTGAGCAACTCGGTCTGACCGGCACGGTTGGCCTGGTGGTAAGGCGTCCGCCCCGTGATCGGGAGGTCGTGGGTTCGAACCCCGGCCGGGTCATGCCTAAGACTTTAAAATTGGCAATCTAGTGGCTGCTCCGCCTGGCGTCTGGCATTATGGGGTTAGTGCTAGGACTGGTTGGTCCGGTGTCAGAATAATGTGACTGGGTGAGACATGAAGCCTGTGCTGCGACTTCTGTCTTGTGTGTGGCGCACGTTAAATGTCAAAGCAGCACCGCCCTGATATGGCCCTTCGTGGTCGGCTGGGCGTTAAGCAAACAAACAAACAAAAAACTCGGTCTGAAATGTCATCAGTGCACAATTATGCAGTTTACTAGTCACTGGCCATTCTAATCTTGTTCCCATTACCTACAGCACTGGAGACAGCCTTTGTGTATATCAAAATGTGGAGCATCGCACAGAAGTCAAGTAGCTTAAAGTTGTCTTGCATAAATACTTAAAGACGCACATCTGCCCAAGAATCTTTACAGTGAGGAACGTTTGCTGTCTTAATCAGAAACAAATACAACATTGAGACAACCTGCATGGCGAGACCCCAAATCTACTAATCTATGTAAACCATGAACAACTGGCAAGATGATCACAGATTTGAGTAAACAATGTCTTCCTTTTCCAATTAACAAAATTCACAAGTTAAACAAGTCGCGTAAGGCGAAAATACAACATTTAGTCAAGTAACTGTCGAACTCACAGAATGAAACTGAACGCAATGCCATTTTTCAGCAAGACCGTATACTCGTAGCATCGTCAGTCCACCGCTCATGGCAAAGGCAGTGAAATTGACAAGAAGAGCGGGGTAGTAGTTGCGCTAAGAAGGATAGCACGCTTTTCTGTACCTCTCTTTGTTTTAACTTTCTGAGCGTGTTTTTAATCCAAACATATCATATCTATATGTTTTTGGAATCAGGAACCGACAAGGAATAAGATGAAAGTGTTTTTAAATTGATTTCAAAAATTTAATTTTGATAATAATTTTTATATATTTAATTTTCAGAGCTTGTTTTTAATCCAAATATAACATATTTATATGTTTTTGGAATCAGAAAATGATGGAGAATAAGATGAACGTAAATTTGGATCGTTTTATAAATTTTTATTTTTTTTTACAATTTTCAGATTTTTAATGACCAAAGTCATTAATTAATTTTTAAGTCACCAAGCTGAAATGCAATACCGAAGTCCGGGCTTCGTCGAAGATTACTTGACCAAAATTTCAACCAATTTGGTTGAAAAATGAGGGCGTGACAGTGCCGCCTCAACTTTCACGAAAAGCCGGATATGACGTCATCAAAGACATTTATCAAAAAAATGAAAAAAACGTTCAGGGATTTCATACCCAGGAACTCTCATGTCAAATTTCATAAAGATCGGTCCAGTAGTTTAGTCTAAATCGCTCTACACACACACACACACACACGCACATACACCACGACCCTCGTCTCGATTCCCCCCTCTACGTTAAAACATTTAGTCAAAACTTGACTAAATGTAAAAAGAAGAAGAGAAGAAAAAAAACATAATCAGTTGGGGTCATACTGTCCATGTCTTAAATCTTGGCCTCTTTAACTATAAACAAACAGAAATGCAGAAGGTTTTGATTGTTGGTATTTGACAGATTGTCCCTATGCACCCAGAAAACAAACATACCAAGATACACACGGCATCAGCATTGTGTCAAGAAGCAAGCAGCGTATACATATACATAAGTATTTGTGCATTAAACTAGCTGCTGCAACTTGCCCCCCCCCCCCCCCCCCCCCAACCCCCATCCAATCTTACTCACATGCATGTTTATACATAAAATTCTCTCGCTCTCTCTCTCTCTCTCTCTCTCTCTCTCTCTCTCTCTCTCTCTCTCCCTCTTTCTCTCTCTCTCTCTCTCTCTCTCTCTCTCTCTCTCTCTCTCTCTCTCTCTCTCTCTCTCTCTCACACACACACACACACACACACATAATCACACATATTATGCAATATCAGCTGATGTACATCTGCATACGTCACGGAATAATCTCATAAAAAACGAGACAGCAGCAAATGAGGATCCAGGTAAATCCACCCGAGGAGACAAACAAAACCCAGCCACAATGCTGATCAGATCATGCATCGACAACCCAGAGTAAGGATGCAGCTGAAGCATATTTTTCCAAAAGTCTACAAATAGAACTGAAACACTTCTATCAAAATTGAGTCAAATGCAGCTAGTCATAATGTAGAGAAATAAGCTTATTCCCCCCTCTGCTTCTTTACCTCTGTAAACTTGTAGAGCTAGTTATTTTTCGTTATTCCCCCCTCTGCTTCTTTACCTCTGTAAACTTGTAGAGCTAGTTATTTTTCGTTATTCCCCCCTCTGCTTCTTTACCTCTGTAAACTTGTAGAGCTAGTTATTTTTCGTTATTCCCCCCTCTGCTTCTTTACCTCTGTAAACTTGTAGAGCTAGATATTTTTCGTTATTCCCCCCTCTGCTTCTTTACCTCTGTAAACTTGTAGAGCTAGTTATTTTTCGTTATTCCTCCCTCTGCTTCTTTACTTCTGTAAAGTTGTAGAGCTAGTTATTTTTCGTTATTCCCCCCTCTGTTTCTTTACCTCTGTAAACTTGTAGAGCTAGTTATTTTTCGTTATTCCCCCCCTCTGCTTCTTTACCTCTGTAAACTTGTAGAGCTAGATATTTTTCGTTATTCCCCCCTCTGCTTCTTTACCTCTGTAAACTTGTAGAGCTAGTTATTTTTCGTTATTCCCCCCTCTGCTTCTTTACCTCTGTAAACTTGTAGAGCTAGTTATTTTTCGTTATTCCCCCCTCTGCTTCTTTACCTCTGTAAACTTGTAGAGCTAGTTATTTTTCGTTATTCCCCCCTCTGCTTCTTTACCTCTGTAAACTTGTAGAGCTAGTTATTTTTCGTTATTACCCCCTCTGCTTCTTTACCTCTGTAAACTTGTAGAGCTAGTTATTTTTCGATAATGACCCAGCAACCAAACAAATAACGAGCCAGCAACAGCCTGAATCCTCGATAGTGCAATGGGTTGAGAAGCTGTTCTGTTTTGGTACTACTTTTGCGACTGAAAAGTTCCAAACGCTCTATAGGTACGAATTATTCCCCCCTCTGCTTCTTTACCTCTGTAAACTTGTAGAGCTAGTTATTTTTCGATAATGACCCAGCAACCAAACAAATAACGAGCCAGCAACAGCCTGAATCCTCGATAGTGCAATGGGTTGAGAAGCTGTTCTGTTTCGGTACTACTTTTGCGACTGAAAAGTTCCGAACGCTCTATACGTACGAAGTATACATCTCTGGAGCAAACAATACAAACATACCGCATTTAAATTAACAACTACAGGCCTGAACACATGAATCTCCATATAAAATCCATGAGTTCGGTTGTTTTCTGAATCTAGATCTGCCGTGCACAAACCGTTCATCACAAGCGAATTCCCAAGGCAAGTAACTCATACTCTAGCGACAAGAGTAGTTCCCCTTCTTTTAACGCAGTATCTTCGACAACACTGACTGCAATCCGACGGTCAGTTTTCAACAATATTTCATTTTATAAACAGATCACACGCAACCAAATGCACACATCTCATCAATTTAAACAACATAAAGCGGTTTCATACACTAGTTTCCCCAGAAAACTGAACTTCATACAGTAATTAACGTTGGAACACGGGTGCAAAAGTTCGTCTGCTAGTCCCATTTGACGAAAGAACATTATCCTAAGATAATACTAAAACATAAACAGAACACACAATATCTGCCTTTACCGCCATAGCAGAATAACAGCATATCTGTGTACTTTATTTTAGTCCAAAACAGGGAAACTGACAAGAAGTGTTAACAGAATGGAATGATTTGCACGGAACTATACAACCGCGCATTAATCGATCGCCTGCGCAGGTTGACTGGTTGAGTGATTCGGATTCGATCAAACTTTCGCACAAAAACTCCTGTTTTCTTTGAATAACTGAAGAAAGGAGGAATAAAGAGGTTACACACCTCGTCTCAGTGATTATTAAAAATAATGGTCTCAGTTCGCGGTCATGAAAAAGCTCGCTGAAGCTCGCATTTTTCATGATCCGCTAACTTCGACCATTATTTTTAATAATCACTGAGACTCGGCATGTAACCTCTACGTATACATCTCTGGAGCAAACAATACAAACATACCGCATTTAAATTAACAACTACAGGCCTGAACGCATGAATCTCCATATAAAATCCATGAGTTCGGTTGTTTTCTGAATCTAGATCTGCTGTGCACAAACGTTCATCACAAGCAAATTCCCAAGGCAAGCAACTCATACTTTGTCTAGCGACAAGAGTAGTTCCCCTTCTTTTCACTCAGTTTCTTCGACAACACTGACTGCAATCCGACGGTCAGTTTTCAACAATATTTCATTTTATAAACAGATCACACGCAACCAAATGCACACATCTCATCAATTTAAACAAAATAAAGCGGTTTCATACACCATTTTCCCCAGAAAACTGAACTTCATACAGTAATTAACATTGGAACACGGGTGCAAAAGTTCGTCTGCTAGTCCCATTTGACGAAAGAACATTATCCTAAGCGATACTAAAACATAAACAGAACACACAATATCTGCCTTTACCGCCACAGCAGAATAACAGCATATCTGTGTACTTGATTTTAGTCCAAAACAGGGAAAATGACAAGAAGTGTAAACAGAATCGAATGATTTGCACGGAACTATACAACCGCGCATTAATCTATCGCCTGCGCAGGTTGACTGGGTTGAATGATTCGGATTCGATCAAACTTTCGCACAAAAACTCCTGTTTTCTTTGAATAACTGAAGAAAGGAGGAATAAAGAGGTTACACACCTCGTCTCAGGGATTATTAAAAATAATGGTCTCATGTCGCGGTCATGAAAAAGCTCGCTGAAGCTCGCATTTTTCATGATCCGCCAACTTCGACCATTATTTTTAATAATCACTGAGACTCGGCATGTAACCTCTACATAATACCTGTGAGAAATAGTGGTACCTGCGATTAGAGGACACCCTTAGGACAGGACAGAAATGTCCCTTTATTGCAGGTTTCCTTTCATGACAGGTATATATACCTTGATACAGGTAAGCAAAGCAACAACAGACTGTCCTCTCATGGGAGGTGTCCTATCAAAAGATAGGCCTGACAGGGCAAAAACCAATGTGGCTTGAGCTACATGTAGTTTGGTGGGCTTTTGTTGTATGTGACCACAGTTTTACCAAACACATTTTGCCAAAACTTAATTTAAATGTTGTCCCTAGTTATGTAAATATAATCAGTCTCAGCCTTCCTAGTGAACGCATTTAACAAGGAAAGACTCCTCAACATAAACAATCAAAGCTGTAGGGCCAAAGGAGTTGGGAACCGCTTCTGGATGGAATAGAGAAAAATAATAGAAAATATTCATACAAAAACTGGGAAGAGTTCCTCACTGGCTCAGATGCCGGTTCTTTAGACCTGGGCATTTCTGCTTGCCTGTGGGGCCCACTTATTGATGACTGTATAAGATTTAAAAATACAATGCATATTAAAGACGAGTGATGTACACTATTACAATAGTCAATGTATTCCTCTGATTTTCGGGACGTGCTCTGAAAATGTACGAAGTAACTGAATATCCCATGTGTGTTCAGCTCTGTCATTGCTGTGACTTATCAGTGACAATGCTTTTGAATGTGTCATTATAAATCTGTGCTTGCATGAATAAAAAATTGTTGAAGAGAAAAAATAAAAAATAAAAATAAAAAAAATAATGTAGATGAACATACAATCGCACAAAAGGTGCACCTATTTTAAATTCCAAGGCAACTGTTGACAGGCACATTTGTAACTATAAAGATGAGCAAACTTGAAACTGTCATGTAGAAAAATACCTGAATGCCAAAGATCTTACTGTTTCTAGAAAAGACAGTTGCTGCACAGCCAATAACAACAACAAAATAAAATAAATATGAAAACACACATAAAAGGTTCACAAATGTGAACTGACTGTCACAATATTGTAAGCAATTCTGAAGCAAATTATGAGCAATCCACTGTTTCACAAGATAAATTTCTTTTTAAAAAAATGCACACATCGTGCATGCACCATCAAACATAACACTGTCATATGTTTCGAAATCGGGACAGAGGTATGTTTCTGAAAGGTACATTGCATCACTTCAAAAAGTCAAAACGCCAGATATTTTTAAAGCACTGTTCTAAAACACCCGCAACAATTGATGGTAAAATACATTAACACTCTCTACCCCACCTATGTTGACCAAGTTTTTTTTAGCCGAGACCAGCTCTGCTGCAGCAGGTCACTCAGAATTGTAGTAACTGTGTATCAACACGCTGGAATGCAGGCGTTAGATGGACGTTACAGGAAGCGACTGAAGCTAACAGTCTGAACGGATATCCGTACCTGGTCAGATAGAGCCATATGAGTATGTACAGATATATCCGTACCTGGGAGACAATGAGTTAACAGTCAGAAATAACAATATAAACATAAGTCTGGAAACTGCTTAAATACACATTTTGCAAACAATCTCCAAACAGATGACTGATTCCAGATAACTCTTGCTCATTTTGTAGTTCTGGACAGTTCAATCCCTTCGACTGTTTAATGTTTTTAACATTGCTCTTGCCATGTGTGCCTCTAACACAAAAACCACGGACAACACCAAAAAAAGATGTAAAATCTTTCACAAGTTTAGTCGTGCATACTTAAGACTATTGGTGCTTACTAATTAAGAGGAATGTGACAGTGAGGTTGTGCAGATCACAGCATAGTTGCCAAGCAGCAGACTCCAAGATCACAGTCCAAGCAGCAGTGAAGGTCACACAACCAAGGTCAAATCTGTTGTTGAGGCAGGCAGTCAAAGGTCAACGGTCATACATGGAGCGGTACATGCAAATGGACAGCACCAGCTCAATCAGCTGTAATGAAATTTACATATTCATGGATAAATATATCACACACACTTGAGCAGTAATGTATTTATATATTCATGATGTTTCTTCTTCTTCTTGTTGTATTGTAAAACATCAAAAACTGTGGTAAAAAGAAAAAGATACGTGTTACTTTCTAAGTTTATGAAAAGCAAGAATGTGAAATGCACACTTCTCTGAACATCACGGCAGGTGCAAGGTGTGTCTGCCTTCTGGTCTTTTGGCTTCTCATGCAAATTAAGTGGTTAAAACCAACTGATCTGACCTCCACTGGACTCACCATAAAAACACCGACAATAATAGCGCAGGATCCAATCACCGCCCCTGTGTACTGCAGGTAGGTCTCCAGGGCGTCATAGCAACCCTGAAAACACAGTCATGACTCTTTGTAATAATACAGTGGAACCCCCCTTCAGGCCTGGTAATGAGTAAAAGTGGTTTGGGCGTACTGACAGGAAAATGTTGCGTCATAAGCATGTTTAAGGGCACACGGAGGCTCTTTTCTTACACAATTAGAAAAGGACTTTGTCGTATTTAGGACGAAAGGCGTATCATTCCCAGGCCTGCCCCTTTTAATAAGATCTCCTAAAATCTTAAAAAATCAGGTCTTAAAAAGGAGGCAGTCTAAAAACGTGGGTAAATGTACACATGTAATGTAGAGAAAATGAAGGTCTTGGAGAGGGGGAAGTCTAACATTGGGGGAAGTCTAACATTGGGAAGTCTAACATTGGGGGAAGTCAAACATTGGGGGAAGTCTAACATTGGGGGAAGTCTAACATTGGCGGAGTCTCAAAAAGGGGGTTACACTGTCTGGAATACACAAGAGCACAAGAGTAAAATTAAAATGGCACTACAGAAACAAGGCTGACAGACAACAAAACACACAGAAAGAAGGACAGACAGACAAAAACACAAAAAGAACAGCAGATCGAAAGAAATAGATCTACATCTTCTTTAAACAGGCCATGATACTGAAATTAAAACATGAAGATGATATTGAAGTCTCTAACACTTTATCCAGCGGTGAGATAAAAACTTCCCCATGGCCTTGCTACATTTGGCTTCAATCAGACATACATCCCTAATTATGATGACTTCACAATTTAAAATGCAAGCATGTCATCATATGTATTGCCTCAACACTAGATTGTTCTTTGAGCCATGACGTCAGAGGTCGACTACAACTCACATTTAGGCATCCAGCAGCCAACAATAGTGCGTGTTTGTGAGTATTCAATTGAACAAAAATGGAATTGTAACTGAAAATGAATTGAAACATAAATATTAGATGTATTTTTATTTTGGACCAAAATATGACATTTCCACGTCATTCATTTCATCATACAATCATTTATTGGCTCGGCTTCCTGACGAGTGGACGTAAACTGATAGAACTATCAAGATAAGTTTTGCGTGAATATTTGTTTGTCTGTTCACTTAAAAGACAGTTGGGTCGAAATATCTGTGAATGTATTGTTTTGTCAATAACAAACGTTCCAACAACCTACCTTTCTTGTTTTTTGATTCTGAATTTTGGAACGTTGGCAGTCTCTTTGTCTTTGGATTTATTCAAAATATGACAGTCATCACAGGGGTCCTGATTTGGCCTATTATGGTCCGCTGGACCCGAAAAGCAACAGCTAACTAACTAACTAACAGTCATCACAACACTCAGTGTTGAATTCAACTAGTGGTCTTGGAGAACAATGACTGTCTCAATCTGTATAAAATGTCACATTTTGGTCAAACAATGCAACTGGCACGGTTGGCCTAGTGGTAAGGCGTCCGCCCCGTGATCGGGAGGTCGTGGGTTCGAACCCCGGCCGGGTCATACCTAAGACTTTAAAATTGGCAATCTAGTGGCTGCTCCGCCTGGCGTCTGGCATTATGGGGTTAGTGCTAGGACTGGTTGGTCCGGTGTCAGAATAATGTGACTGGGTGAGACATGAAGCCTGTGCTGCGACTTCTGTCTTGCGTGTGGCGCACGTTAAATGTCAAAGCAGCACCGCCCTGATATGGCCCTTCGTGGTCGGCTGGGCGTTAAACAAACAAACAAACAAACAAACAAACAAACAAACAAGTCAAACAATGCAATGCAGTGGAACCCCCCTTTTAACACTATTGTGACTAGCACTGCCACGGCGTTTACGTCCTGCCTGCCCAAGCTTGCCACCAAGAAACTTCCCAAAAATCAGTAACTGTAAAGAAATCTGTCTAGCAAGCTTGAATTAAGTCCAATCACCACCAAATTTTGTGTACTAATTCAAAAATGGATGCCCAGTTCAGTCGTGCTATTTATAAGTTTGTCACGCGATTTGTTTTAGCAAAGGGGGGTGAAAGGGGGATAATTTGTGTTTTTTAACGTTTTTTTGTGTGTGTTTTATTTTCTACTGCTTTTTTTAAAAGTTATTTTTTAACAGAAAGTATCATAAATAATGTTATAACCAAACAAGGTGTAAAACCTATGAATTAGCTGAAATATTGTTAACATTGTACACAGAAATAAGGAGACAGTACAAAGAAAAAAACAAGCAAATCACGCATTCACTCACAGCATCCTGACTCAAATGAAACAAAACTGTAGATCTAACACTCACCAAATGATGTCTAGGTAATCCATATTGAATATAAGTCACATTTTCACAACAAAGTACCAACTGTACACCTATGAACAATTCCAAAAGGATTTGAAGGCTCCAGCCATCCATTGTTATCAGTGCTGCCACGCCCCCATAGCTCCTGCACGATTCCGAGATACATGGTCGTCTAGCAGTATCACCGCCAACCACGTGTAGTTTGCCGACTCGTACTAGCAACAACGGGACTGTTTCTTCCTTACTTTCACTGCTTGTATCGCTTTCGTGAGGCGAAAACGATACGTCCGAATCATGCTCTACGGGATCCTCTAGGTCCAACATCCGGAGAATCTCCTCCCGAGACAAGGCTCGCCTTTGATTCATTTTTTTTCCTCAAAAACGCACACAAATCAGGCGGATTTGCAAATGGCAGAAGGGGACGCCAAGTGTATCAAGGGAAACAACTCAATTTATTTGCAAGCTTCAAAAACCGGGAAGCAATCACGAGTCGTGTACCCTCTATGGCTGGTACTGAAAAATGCGCGTCCCGTCCATGGGCGTGTCAGCGCTGGTACTGATTTATCAGTGTCCCGTCGCGAAAGTGTTAAGACCTCCACAAATCTGAGAAAGTCAGGTCTTCAAAGGGAGGGATATCTTAAAATGGGGGTCTTCTTCTTTCTTCTTCTTCTGCGTTCGTGGGCTGAAACTCCCACGTACACTCATGTGGTTTTTTAGCACGAGTGGAATTTTACGTGTATGACTGTTTTTTACCCCGCCATTTCGGCAGCCATACGCCGTTTTCGGAAGAAGCATGCTGGGTATTTTCGTGTTTCTATAACCCACCGAACTCTGACATGAATTACAGGATCTTTTTCGTGCGCACTTGGTCTTGTGCTTGCGTGTACACACGGGGGTGTTCGGACACCGAGGAGAGTCTGCACACAAAGTTGACTCTGAGAAATAAATCTCTCGCCGAACGTGGGGACGAACTCACGCTGACAGCGGCCAACTGGATACAAATCCAGCGCGCTACCGACTGAGCTACATTCCCGCCCAAATTGGGGGTCATTTTACAGAGGTTTTGAACAGAAAGTCTGAGAAAACCAGGTCTTAAAAAGGTGGGAGTCTTAAAATGGGGGATCTTAAAAGGGGGGTTTTCAATGTAATCTAAAAGAAAGGCCACTGACTGTTGTGTAGAGAGTGTAGTTGAGCGATTTGAGCGGGTAGTCAATGGGCGGCCCGTTGTGAGGGGGTCCCACACCAGTGACCTTGCCGGTACACTGGTCAATGTCCTGGTCAACCTTGCAGCAACTTGCTGGCACCAGACTTTGGTCTGCACAAAGGAAATACAGAATGCAGAATCTTTTATTGTCCAAGGTTGGGAATTTGTCTTGACATTGCGGATAAGAAATATTCACTCCAGCCATGCACACCAATACAAGCATCTATAAAAACTGATCAACGACATCAATTAAAAATATATACACTCAAACTAGCAACAAACACTCTAAAACTTCCTCACCTCATGTCACCACACACACACACACAAACATGCGTGCGCACAAATGCGAACTCTCAAACGTGCACAAATTCCAACACTCAAAGTTCCAACAAGAAAAGGACCATTGTTTTCACTACATGCTGTCAGAAACAGGGATGTAAAACATGCCATGAAAAGATGTGTAAAACATGCCATGAAAAGATGTGTACAACATGCCATGAAAAGATGTGTACAACATGCCATGAAAAGATGTGTAAAACATGCCATGAAAAGATGTGTACAACATGCCATGAAAAGATGTGTAAAACATGCCATGAAAAGACACTTCACACATCTGAATGAACAGGAAATGAAAATTGCGTTGGAACGCTAAATTTCCAACCATATTTTATTGTGCAGTGTCACATTGCTGCATTACTTGCATCTCTCAAATTGAAAATTCTGACCCCGCAAAACAGGAATCTTTGCAGAAAATCCAAATGTCCCTTTCAGAAAAGGACAAGCACAATGAGCGGACACAACGATGGGTCTTACTGTTTAAGTTTCTCAGAACCCACTCGCTCTTCAATTTGTAGATTGCCCAGGATGTGGAACTGTTTGGCCCTCCATACGCCCCGCAGCATTCAAACTGAAACAATACAACACATCAGTGAGTGAGATCAGCCCACCCTATGCAAACCATTGCTCAAATGTGTATGACATCAGTGATTAATTCCCCTCCATACGCCCCACAGCACCCATATGCAAACCATTGCTCAAATGTGTATGGCATCGGTGGCTGCACTAGCCAGTTTCATAAACCAGTACAGTGGCACCTCCCTTTTACGACCCCCACAAATGTGAGGCAATGAGGTCTTGACCAGGAGGGAGCTTATTAAAATTGGAGTAAATTTACGGAGGTTATGAACAGAAAATCTGAGACAACAGGGTCTAAAACAGAAGGAGTCTTAAAAGGGTATTTCTTTACAAGAACGGATTATAGCTCACAGAAAATGCAGTCGTTCCCTAACAGTAAACAGTCCGAGAGCAAGTTGACAAATACATTTGTTACATTACGTTTCTGGTGAAAACCTGCCAAACAAAGTATCATGAACTGGATCCTTTGACGGTACAGTGAAACTCCTTTTCTAAGACCTCCCCTATTTAAGACCCCCCCCCCTCCCCCTTTTAAGACCTTGCTTTCTTATAGTTTCTGTCCACAACCCATGTAAATTCACTTTTATTTTAAGACTACCGTACTTTCCGGGTGACAACGCGCTTCATTATCTAAGACGCACCCCCTTCTTTTTAAAAAAAATTGTAATCCAGTCACCCATTGGACGCAGGGGGCCGATAGGGCGCACCAAAATGACCCAGTTTTTGCCATGAGAGGTGGTTCCCCTGTCATATCTGAGAGAGGAAACACTTCCTGCACCGGGGTCAGTGACCGACTTTAACTGGGTGAAAATATGTGTGCTCTGTGTGTGCGGCCAGATCAAAGGCATTGTGATAGCTGGGTGGCCTTGTTAAAAGACACGACCTTCTTCCCAGGGGTCAATGACCCAGTTTTTGCCATGAGAGGTGGTTCCCCTGTCATATCTGAGAGAGGAAACACTTCCTGCATCGGGGTCAGTGACCGAGTTTAACAGAGTGGAAATCTATGTGTGCGGCTAGATCAAAGGCAGGGCAGTACCTAGTAGCTGAAACATGCATTATCACAAGTTGTTTGACTGGTACTCAAGCGGTCTCTTTGATTTTTTTCGTATTTCATACACGGATTAGGCGCTTCGTGTTATACAAGACGCAGGGGTCGAACTCGAGGAAAAAAGTCGCGCCTTATGACCCGGAAAGTACGGTACCTTTTTTTAAGATCTGGTTTTTTTTTAAATTTGCGAACTTACTGTCTGCTGGATGTCATCCCAGGCACGGGTGAGGCGACTCTTGGAATCCGGCCTGTCAGAGACGCCGTACTTCTCAATCAGTCCGTGCTCCATTTCCTCCTTCACCTTGTCCTCCAACTCAAATCATCATCAATAATCAAATGATAATACAGTGGAACCCCCCCCCCCCCCCCCCAAGACATCCCAATTTAAGAATTCCTTCTTTTTCAGGCCCTTCTTTCTCAGATGTTGTGTTGATATCCTGTGTAAGTTTAGCTCCACTTAAAGACTCCCTCCCTTCACAGACGTGTTTTGGGTAGATGTGTGAAGGTCACAAATGGGAGGTTCCACTGTAATCATGCTCATACTCGTTGCCTCTTTCTGGCCAGAGCTCACAGCAATTTAAAATACAAACCAACAAAACGTTTGGATGAACCACAGAAGATCTTTTTGATTTTGTTATGAGAGGCTGCTTAAGATTTTTTTTTAAACCACACCATTCTTCTGATCTTTTTTTGATTCCAATATTTCAGATGTCTCAAAAAAGTTATTGGTTTTGTGCCACATGTAAAAAACGGCAGCATGACACATTTCTGCTTGTGTGTGTGAAGCTGGTGTGTTCAAAACGTTTGCATTTATTCGGACATAATACAGATTTAAAAACAATGCCAACATTCATAAGCTTGCACATGCTATTTTCCTGAATGCCACAGAATAGCACAATCATATTGCCGCTTGGTGAAAGTGGAGCTCAAGTAGACAACCTACCTCACTCAACAAGACGTATCCCAGGATTCCTGCCACGAACAGCATCACCGACATAAAGGCCAGTAACCCCAGATGCTGTCAACAATCAGGGTTTGCTTTATATTACAACAGTAAACATAAACATTATAAAACACAAACAAACAAGCAACGGCAACAATAACAAAAATAGCTGATGCAAAAATGTACCAGCCAGAATGCACCAATTGTACTGCCAAACAACAGTTGCTCATGAAGATCCAAGCATGAATAATTGTAACACTTACAACTAAAAAGGTCTAAACAGTTATAGCTTTTAAGAATAGTTTGCCGTCATATATTCATAAATGCATACACTAAGCCTTCAAATGAGTTGTAATTACTTTTCAACTCCCTGTTTGAAAAAAAAACCTCAGAGTCTCAGAGTTATTAGTTAGTACAATTAAACCGGTATGTACACCTATGGATTTTGGTCTAGAGAATCATTCTTTCAAAAATAAACACAGGACTTAAACCTTATGTGTGTGTGTTTGTGTGGGTGTATGTATATTTGCACTGTGCGGGGTGTCACGAACTGAAAACTCTGCCCGAACAATCCTTCTCATTGCGGTCAATGCGCATGAGCTAACATTAATCAGGTCGTGAACAACCTAACCCTAACCCTAACCCTTACCCTAATCCTAACCCATAGTTCGTTTGGTCAAAGGGTCGCATTTTTTAAGTCCAAGATTGGCGCATGCGCATTGACTGCAATGAGAAGGATTGTTCAGCAGAGGTTTCAGTTGGTGACACCGGGGTGTTATAATACAGTGGAACCCCCTTCTTAGATTACCTCCCTTTGCAGACCCTGATTTCTAACATTTTCTTTTCATTACTTGTGCCAATGTACCCCCATTGTAAGATCCTGATTTCTAACATTTTCTTTTCATTGCTTGTGCCAATGTACCCCCCTTGTAAGATCCTGATTTCTAACATTTTCTTTTCATTGCTTGTGCCAATGTACCCCCCTTGTAAGATCCTGATTTCTAACATTTTCTTTTCATTGCTTGTGCCAATGTACCCCCCTTGTAAGATCCTGATTTCTAACATTTTCTTTTCATTGCTTGTGCCAATGTACCCCCCTTGTAAGATCCTGATTTCTAACATTTTCTTTTCATTGCTTGTGCCAATGTACCCCCCTTGTAAGATCCTGATTTCTAACATTTTCTTTTCATTACTTGTGCCAATGTACCCCCCTTGTAAGATCCTGATTTCTAACATTTTCTTTTCATTACTTGTGCCAATGTACCCCCACAGTAAGATCCTGATTTCTAACATTTTCTTTTCATTACTTGTGCCAGTGTACCCCCATTGTAAGACCCCCTCCTTTTTAAGGCCTGATCTTTCAGATTGTGGGAGGTCTTAAAAGGGGGGTTCCACTGTCTATTTGCACTGTGCGGGGTGTTCTTACATGCGTGAAAGATTATAATAATAATAACGGGTATTTATATAGCGCCTTATCCGAAGTTCAAAGCGCGTATGCCGTGTGAGATGGAATTTTTACACAATATATCACGCATTCACATCGGCCAGTAGATCAACAGCCTATAGGCGCTGCATCCACCTTTCACGGCCTATTATTCCAAGTCACGGGACGGGTATTTTGGTGGACATTTTTATCTGCGCCTATACAATTTTGCCAGGAAAGACCCTTTTGTCAATCGTGGGATCTTTAACGTGCATACCCCAATGTAGTGTACACGAAGGGACCTCGGTTTATCGTCTCATCCGAAAGACTACACATGTAAGAAAACGATAGCATCATATTTTCAACAGCTTACCAAACCCATGACACACTTGTACTGTGTGAGGACTCCGCAGAAGCCGAGGAAAGTGATGGCGATGATGGCCGAGCCGATCATGATCATGAGGTACGAGTCGACCCGGTAGAGGTCAGCGCTGATCAGCTTTGACAACTGCTTACTGCCGTACTCCGCTTCGAGCGTCCAGATACCGATGCCCAGAATCGCCAGGCCGCCCACCTGGCAACAGACATGGAAATTGTATACTGGTTGATCTATATTGCTTTATTGCTTCCAGCGTCCAGATACTGATGCCCAGAATGGCCATGCCGCCCACCTTGCAACAGACAAGGAAATTGTAGACCCTGGTTGATTCACAGTAAATGCTTCATTGCTTCCTATTTCAACAGACTAAAACCGGCGAAAAGGGAGACAAAAAACTTGGATATTTTTAGAAAAAAAGACAAAAGTATTCATGCATCAACTATCACATTTTTTTTATTAGATAAACTATACTTAAAAAAAAAGAATCTAAAAAATATTGATCAACCAATCCATCAACCAATAAGAAAACAACAAACAATTGATCAAGTCATCAAGCAATCCATCATTCAATGGGTGTATGCGGGGAGGGGACAGGGAAAAGAGCACACAAAAATCCCTCATTTGGATGCAGCTGCCTTGGGTTATAATTCAAAATTGCTCTGCTATACTGCTTAGCTAGCCTGGCAATTTTCTAATTGAGACCACCATGTAGCCTTCACTTGAAATTAATTAATTTAATGGATCTTAAAAGGCAGCTGCAGCATTTTTGTTTGTTTGTGATTGATTTGTGTTTTTTTTTGTTTGTGTTTTTTTTGTTTGTTCTACTAAGCCTTGCGTTGCCTATTCATATATTATACCTGCATAAATTGTTAAATGCTGCAACAGCATTCTTGTACCATATGCTTGTGGTTAATCTTTCCATGGGGTTGTCTGTCTTTTGTCCAGTGATATGCACAATGTACATCCTAGTGTTACTAGGATCTTAGTAAATCCTGCTGATACTATTAGTAATAGACCCCCTGTTTGGAGACTTACTTCTTCTCTGAATTGTGAAGACCCCTTTTTGTTTTGTTCAAGATTTTCTCTTCATAAAGTCTGCAAATTTACCTCCGTTTCAATAGTTAGCTCTCTGCTTTCAAGTCTAGTTTCTTTCATGTCTTTAGACGTCCTAAAAATAAAAGCGTGAGGATGCGACTTGTCTAATACAGAAAAAAAACCTGAAAAGTAAAAATTATATGCAAACATAATTTTAGCTGTTCCGTCAGGGATCAAGCTGTACTTTGACAGTTTGACAGTGCCTGGAAAGTTGGAGATTGTGGAATTCTATCAAACTCACCAGTACGATGACAAGAAAGGTGACGAGAACCATCCTGAGTTTTTTGTGCTGCTTGGCGTTGCGAGACTGACCGCCATACAACTCCTTGATGTCTTCGTCCGGCTGCAGGTAGCTACGCATCATGCCGGACGTCATCTTGACCAATGGGTGTGTGACTGACCGTCTAAAGTCACGCAGTTCTCAGACACGCAGTTCTCAGTGTCGCTTCACAGTCACTGCTCCTCTCAGTCTCTCTCTCTGAGCGCTATGTGGATGGCAGTGGCATACCTGTTGTAAGCAGTTACTGAATCAGTGTTTGTAATTTTTGAGTTTTACTTTCAAATATATTAAGTAGACAAATTTAATTGTAAATATAAGGTGTATTTGGATAATTGTAAACTGAACATTTCTATTTTTTGTACGTGTACAATACGTCTACCTTTTGAGTTCAACAACAAAAAAGAAGAAAAAGACCAATGAAGAAGGATGCTCACCACCTATTTTTTTTTTGGTTAAAGAAAGAAAAAGAAGAAGAAAACAAGTCGCGTAAGGCGAAATTACTACATTTAGTCAAGCTGTGGAACTCAGAATGAAGCTGAACGCACAGCATTTTTTCACAATGACCGTAGTCCGCCGCTAGTGCAAAAGGCAGTGAAAGTGACGAGCCTGTTCAGCGCGGTAGCGGTTGCGCTGTGCTGCATAGCACGCTTTACTGTACCTCTCTTCGTTTTAACTTTCTGAGCGTGTTTTTAATCCAAACATATCATATCTATATGTTTTTGGAATCAGGAACCGACAAGGAATAAGATGAAATTGTTTTTAAATCGATTTCGGAAATTTAATTTTAATCATAGTTTTTATTTTTAATTTTCAGAGCTTGTTTTTAATTCGAATATAACATATTTATATGTTTTTGGAATCAGAATATGATGAAGAATAAAATAAAAGTAATTTTGGATCGTTTTATAAAAAAATAATTTTAATTACAATTTTCAGATTTTTAATGACCAAAGTCATTAATTAATTTTTAAGCCTCCATGCTGAAATGCAATACCGAAGTCCGGCCTTCGTCGAAGATTGCTTGGCCAAAATTTCAATCAATTTGATTGAAAAATGAAGGTGTGACAGTGCCGCCTCAACTTTTACAAAAAGCCAAATATGACGTCATAAAAGACATTTATCGAAAAAATGAAAAAAAGTCTGGGGATTTCATCCCCAGGAACTCTCATGTAAAATTTCATAAAGATCAGTCCAGTAGTTTAGTCTGAATCGCTTTATAACTGATTACGATCTATTCCTGCAAATAGACAGTTTAGTCAAGGGACATTACTCCTTGAAAGCTCTAGATCAAAGATGGCCGCAAATGAAACACGTGCACTGCAGAAAGAACCTTTCACCTCATTTATCTGTAAGTTCTGTTCTATGCAATTAAGCTACTTCATAATTCAATCATAGTGTTGTTCATGCATAGTCACAAGCTTCTGTCCATGCGCAGTATCTTTATCTTTACACATTTAGCTGAGTCATAATCGTACATCAATAGTCATGCAGTTCCATGTTGCCTAATGCTATTAGTCAACATAGTTCATTTCCTTTCTTTGATTGCAGAACCGTGGTCATTGTTTGAATAAAGATTATTTGAACAAAGAGACAGCGTTCTTATCGATGACCACGGTTAGTTGAGCCCGCAAGCACCTACACCACCATTGTGACCATGCCTGCCGTCGCTTGCCCGATCCCTGACTGTGACTACGTGACAGAGGACCTCGACGCTGTTATCGTCGCTGCTCTCCTCACAGCTCACGGCACTACCCACACGCAGGGACCCACAGCAGCAGCAAAGATCGACAGAGTCAGGCGACCAGTCATCTCCGCCGCTGGCACCAGTGAGGAATGGGAATACTTCCTGTCCCGATGGTCCGACTACGTCGAAGCCACAAAGGTGAAAGGCCACGACAAAGCCTTACAACTCCTGGAATGCTGCGACGAGCCTCTACGTAAAGATCTTACTAGATCAGCAGGCGGTAGCCTGACAGGAAAAACTGAAGAGGAAATCTTGGCCGCCATCAGAAGACTAGCCGTGCGCCAAGAGAGCACGATGGTGGCCAGAGTTACACTTCATAACATGAGACAGGACCGCGATGAACCGGTGCGAGCATTTGGGGCCCGCCTCGCTGGCCAAGCCGGGGTATGCAGATTTACAATCAAATGTCCCTCCGAGGCTTGCGGCCGTGACGTCAGCTACACCAACGCCATACTACGCGATGCCCTCATCCGCGGCGTTGCAGATCCTGACATCCAGTTAGACCTCCTCAGCCACGAGAATCAGGATATGAGCCTGGAAGATGCGCTCCAGTTCGTGGAAGCAAAAGAAGCTGGCAAACGATCAGCCTCCCGCCTACTGGACTCCCACGCAACTGACTCCGCATCAGCTTCGGTTGACGCCGCAAGCAGCAACTATCAGAAGGGTAAACGCCTAGCCCTAAAAAGCGACAAGAAAGAACTCTGCACGTACTGTGGAAAAGCAGGCCATGGTGCACACTCCCTGGCCCGAACCCGCAAGACCGACTGCCCAGCATACGGCCATAGATGTCAGCTGTGCAACAGAGATCACCACCATGAGTCTGTGTGCCGTAGCAAGGACAGACCAAGGCGCCGACCACCACCTGCCCCAGAAGACGGCGAAGCAGCCATTTTCGACGCCCTGTGCACCGTGATGTCGTCCCCTCGCAGACAAAACAGGAAAACCACCTCCATTGATCATCATCTATTCGACAATCTGTCGCAAACATGGATAAGAAAGGGTTCGCAACCTCAACCGTTCATCAACCTCACAATCCAGGCCTCACACAAGGGCTACAAGACTCTCGGGTTCACACTCAACACCCCATCAAAGTCCATCAGCCAACCTGCCATGGCAGACACAGGGTGCCAAAGCTGCCTCGCCGGCATCGTAGTCCTCTATCGCCTTGGCCTTACTGCATCTGACCTTGTCCCCGTGACAATGAAAATGCACACCGCCGACAACAAGAACATCAACATCCTTGGCGCCACAATACTCCATATCACAGCCAAGGATACCGACGGCAGAATCTTCGAAACCAAACAGATGACCTACATTACGGACTGCTCCGAAAAGTTCTTCCTCAGCAGAGGGGCATGCGTAGACCTTCACATCATCCCCAAGGACTTCCCCAAGGTCGGTGAGACAACAGACCACTGTGATGCCACACTGCATGACACTGCACCCTCTGGGTCCACTGCCCCCTGCGGCTGCCCCCGGCGCCAATTACCACCGGCCCCACCCCAACGCCTACCATCCCCCAACGCCAATAGGGAAAAACTACAGCGGTACCTACTAGACTACTACAAGTCAAGCACGTTCAACACCTGTGAGCACCAGCCCCTCCCCCTCATGGAGGGCCCCCCGCTCGAACTCATGGTCGACCCAACGGCAAAACCGGTGGCTCACCACACCCCTATACCAGTCCCACTCCATTGGCAACAGGAAGTAAAGGCAGGCCTTGACCAAGATGTCCAACTGGGTGTCCTCGAACCTGTTCCCATAGGCGAACCTGTCACATGGTGCCACCGGATGGTAATCTGTGCGAAGAAAAACGGCAAACCACGCCGGACCGTTGACTTTCAACCCCTCAATGCTCATGCGACAAGGGAAACACATCACACCCCCTCCCCGTTCCACCAGGCTAGGTCTATCCCACACGGCAAAAAGAAGACCGTCCTCGATGCATGGAACGGCTACCACAGCGTCCCCATCCGAGCAGAAGACCGCCACCTCACGACCTTCATTACACCTTGGGGCAGATACCGTTACAAAACGACCCCCCAAGGTTACATAGCATCTGGCGACGGATACACCAGGCGATACGACGAAATTGTCGCCGAGATTCCCAACAAGACCAAATGTGTTGACGACGCCCTACTCTGGGCAGACACCCTGGAAGACAGCTTCCATCAGACAGTCCAATGGCTCGACGTCTGTGGCCGCCATGGAATCACCCTCAACCCGGAGAAATTCGTCTTCGGCAGCGACACAGTGGAATTTGCAGGGTTTGAAATTACCCCTGACACAGTCCGCCCTAGCAAGAAACACTCTCAGGCCATCCGCGACTTCCCAACCCCAGTCAACATCACTGACATACGATCGTGGTTCGGACTCATCAACCAGGTGTCCTTTGCATTCAGCATGGCCGAGAAAATGCTGCCATTCCGCGAGTTACTGAAACCAGGTACACCATTTCAATGGAATGACAACCTGAACTCCCTGTTCGAGGAATCGAAAAACATCATCATCAACGACATTGACAAAGGCGTCCAGATCTTCGACGCACGACGACCAACATGTCTCGCCACTGACTGGTCGAAAACAGGCATCGGATTCTGGCTGCTCCAAAAGCACTGCACCTGTCCCACAAAGGACCCATTCTGCTGTCAAACGGGATGGAAGGTTACCCTTGTTGGAAGCCGCTTCACTCACGCAGCGGAATCACGCTATGCACCCGTCGAGGGAGAGGCATTAGCCGTCGCGGATGCTCTCAACAAAGCCAGGTACTTCGTCCTCGGCTGTGAAGACCTGACGATTGCTGTTGATCACAAACCTCTCCTGAAACTATTTGGAGACCGGTCGCTCGAAGACATCCCCAACCCACGACTACGGAACTTGAAAGAAAAAACCCTGAAATACAGGTTCCGCATGGTGCACATCCCTGGAATCAAACATTGTGCAGCTGACACTATCTCCCGACACCCAACTGGAGATCCTGTCAAAATGCCCCTCACTGATGATGTGGCCTCACTCCACTCCTCCCCATGTCTGTTCCCTTCCTCCCTTGACGGCATACGATGCCCAGCTCCGCAGATTGAACTGGTTGACGACACCTCTTTCTCAGCCTTCACACTGCACTCCGCTCCCATCCAATCTGTGACTTGGGACCGCGTACGAGATGCCACATCAAGCGATGAACACATGTTCCTACTGTCATCGATCATTGACAATGGCTTCCCGGACAACCGTCAAGACCTTCCTCCATCACTGCGGGACTTCTTCCAATTCCGCGAAGACCTCTTTACACTCGACGGGGTAATACTCTACAAAGAGCGAGTGGTCATCCCACCGTCACTTCGTCCTGAAGTCCTCGCCGCACTGCACGCTGCGCATCAGGGGGTGACCTCTATGAACTTGAGGGCCGAAGCATCGGTATTCTGGCCAGGAATCACACCTGACATCACTGCCGTGAGAGCTAACTGCACCCACTGCAACCGCATTGCACCCTCTAACCCCAGTGCCCCACCCACACCGCTATTAACCCCACAATACCCCTTCCAATACATCTGTGCTGACTTCTTCCACTACAAGGGAGCAAACTACGTGGTCATTGTTGACAGATATTCCAACTGGCCCATTGTCGAAAGATCACACGCTGGCGGAACTGGGCTCGTTACATGTCTACGTCGAGCATTTGTGACCTATGGAATCCCTGAGGAACTAGCATCAGATGGCGGGCCGGAATTCACCTCCAACGAAACCCGACAATTTTTGAAAAACTGGGGTGTACACCACCGATTGTCGTCGGTAGCCTTCCCGCACAGCAATTGCCGGGCAGAAGTGGGCGTCAAAACTGTCAAGCGACTAATCACCGACAACACCACCCCCAATGGTGACCTTGATACAGATGCCTTTCAAAGGGCCACGCTACAGTACAGAAACACCCCTGACCGCGACACCAAACTATCCCCTGCCATGTGCATCTTTGGCCATCCAATCAGGGACTTCATCCCCATACTCCCAGGAAACTACCAACCACACCGCACATGGCGTGAAACACTGGCCGCACGAGAGTCCGCCCTACGCAACCGCCACATGCAAAACTGGGAACGATGGTCCGAAAGGACAAAACGACTACCACCCCTCAAAGTTGGCGACTACGTCCGAGTCCAAAATCAGGTTGGACCCCACCCACTCAAGTGGGACAAGACTGGGACAGTGATCGAGGTTCGCCAATTCGACCAATATGTGGTAAAAGTAGATGGATCAGGCAGAGTCACTCTACGCAACCGCAAATTCCTCAGGAAATACTCACCTGCTATCCTCCCCTCTCCAACAAGAACCATCACCATTGACATGCCCCTTCCCACTGCGCCCACTCAACCCATTGCACCCAGTTTAATCACTCCGCAAACAGCACAGCATGGGACCTCGGGCAATGTGATCCCACCTCCTGTCAACCTTCCCCAAGCACCCACTTGTGCGAACCATGACCAACCCTCCCACGACACCGTGAGCCCAACACCTCCTACGCCCCAACTATCGCCCAAGATGCGTGTACCCCAGAGCGCTCTTGCTACGCCTACCCGCCCAACCCAGAGTCCCTGTGGGCAACGCACCGTAACACCAAGGATCAGACCGCAGCATGATATTCCAGCCGCCAACCCCACTGTTTCATCAGGAGCCCAGCCGGAGAGTTCTACCCATCAGCCCAGACGCTCCGGCCGTACTGTTCATGCACCCAAATGGCTCAATGACTATATTCCTTAACGCCATCTTATTACTGGCCCGTCCAACACCCATTCCTTTATCCTCAGCCTTTAGTAGTACTGGCTAAAGACTTGGGGGGAGATAACTGATTACGATCTATTCCTGCAAATAGACAGTTTAGTCAAGGGACATTACTCCTTGAAAGCTCTAGATCAAAGATGGCCGCAAATGAAACACGTGCACTGCAGAAAGAACCTTTCACCTCATTTATCTGTAAGTTCTGTTCTATGCAATTAAGCTACTTCATAATTCAATCATAGTGTTGTTCATGCATAGTCACAAGCTTCTGTCCATGCGCAGTATCTTTATCTTTACACATTTAGCTGAGTCATAATCGTACATCAATAGTCATGCAGTTCCATGTTGCCTAGAATGCTATTAGTCAACATAGTTCATTTCCTTTCTTTGATTGCAGAACCGTGGTCATTGTTTGAATAAAGATTATTTGAACAAAGAGACAGCGTTCTTATCGACTTTACACACACACACGCACAGACACACACACACACAGTGACACACACACATACACCACGACTTTACTTTCTTTACTTTACTTGGTGTTTAACGTCGTTTTCAACCACGAAGGTTATATCGCGACGGGGAAAGGGGGGAGATGGGATAGAGCCACTTGTTAATTGTTTCTTGTTCACAAAAGCACTAATCAAAAAATTGCTCCAGGGGCTTGCAACGTAGTACAATATATGACCTTACTGGGAGAATGCAAGTTTCCAGTACAAAGGACCACAGACATACATGTCTCAGAGTCTCAGAAAGGACTTAACATTTCTTACATACTGCTTGACTAAAATCTTTACAAACATTGACTATATTCTATACAAGAAACACTTAACAAGGGTAAAAGGAGAAACAGAATCCGTAAGTCGCCTCTTTCGACATGTTGGGGAGCATCGGGTAAATTCTTCCCCCTAACCCGCGGCGGGGGGGTACACCACGACCCTCGTCTCGATTTCCCCTCTATGTTAAAACATTTAGTCAAAACTTGACTAAATGTAAAAAGCAGTTACTGAATAGTGCAGACCTACATAACAAGTTTTTCATCAATAATTAACAATTTAACTGGAATAGTTACAACAGAAATCAAATTCAAAAAATACATTCGGGCCGATACATTCTATTCACCAATATAAGCGCCCACAGATGTGTAAATTCACGTCGCATATTGCCATCGATCTACTCAGCCTGAGAGATAACACCACAACAAAAGAAATCGATCATACCACCGTCGCAGGTAAATATTCTGGCTCTGGTCCCAGAGTCAGAGAAACCGTCCTTGACAGTCACTGGACCCAGTTCCATATTTGTGTCAGCACGGTATCTTGACCGCTGCTTGGTCTACTGAGTAATGTATTATCACACACACACAGACTGACTGACTGCCCGAGAGAACGCTTAATTCGTGCGCCAGATTTGGTAAGAGTTAATGAAAGAACAGACCTACCTTAGCAAAACGGACCACCAGCGGGATACCGATCGTTGTTGTGGTTGGTTTACCTCCAATCAACTGTGATGTCACACAGGTATCAACTTCCGGTGAGCGATGGATTTGGTACAGCACGAGTTGCCTCCCTTACACCGTGAACTAAAAACATGCCCGTTCTTACGTTTCGGTTTTGTGAAAATTGCATGAATTGACATGATTCAGGGCTGTTGTTGTGATGTCAGTGTGTATGTTTGGTGTGTGTGTGTGTTTGTGTGTGTGTGTGTGTGTGTGTGTGTGTGTGTGTGTGTGTGTTTGGTGTGTGTGTGTGTGTGTGTGTGTGTGTGCGTGTTTGTGTATTAGTGTGTGTGTGAGTTTCATGATTTTTTTTAAATGTCAATTTGTGTTTAATTCTTTTGCTGCATCTCATTACAAAAACAGACAGACAGCCTCGGACAAAACTTGAACATACACACACACACGCACACACATACAGTACACAGACACAGACGTCACACACACTGACACACACACCGTCACACGCGCGTGCGCGCGCTCATCACTGTCAGATTATTTTCTCCTTCTCCTTCTGTCTGGAAGTGGACCAATGAAGACCGTCACACGTCCAGCTGACAGGAACGGAAAGAGCAGTGTCAAAAACCACTTAGCGCTCATTGGCACAGTCGTGCTGCAGCCACGGCGTAGGGCGGTAAAGGAACAACGCCGTACAGTCTACGAGTCACGCTGCAGCCACATTTTCACCTCGTACTTACTGTTTTTTTCAAGATGTAATCTTTCCTGTGTTAAATTTCTTGCGAATTGCCTGAGATTTGTCCAGACTTTATATCCTCTGGACGGCCACAGTACGTATCAGGCATGGCCCCGGCCGGTGTTTTGTGTGTTTTTTGTTTTTGTTGTTCAGTTGCTGTCATAAAAAAAGTCAATGTTCCGACAAGGAAAACAACTGCTGTATATTGCCCTTTAAATGGCAGCAAGGTGATTGCCTGTCGCTGGAGACCATTTTCTGCTTTAGTCTGTTTTACCTCAGTTATGTTATGACTTTTTTTTTAATTCTTCCGGCACGGTCAAGGTTTTTGTATGGAATAAATTAAGATCATCTTTCAAGTAGAACACAGAAATCAGTCAAACAAACAAACAAACAAAACAACAAGTCGCGTAAGGCGAAATTACTACATTTAGTCAAGCTGTCGAACTCACGGAATGAAACTGAACGCACTGTAGTTTTTCACCAAGACAGTACACACGCCCTGGATCATGGAACGCCTAGTTCTGTCCACCGCAGGTACTACACACTTTTATGTCCCCCGCACGCGGAAGCAGAGTTGAAATATCGCAAAAGAATTGCCCAATGAAGGTATGTTATGGCAGATCACATTATTTATTATATATATTCCGAAGCAGAATTGCCTAGGCTATAAGTAAATATTTTACTTAGGTCTTGTTCGATTTTCTGCCGAAGTCAGTGAAAATTGTGCTGAGAGGTCTCAATTTCTTACAAATTAACCCATGGCCAGAACTACCATTTGAATCACTATTCTAATACTCACAGTTCAATCTTCGATACCTTGCAGACTTGTATGCGCGTTCTGGGGCACCAGCATCGCAGATAAGCTGCTCTAATCTAGCGTTATTTTGTGGTACTCGATTCTCAGTGGGTAAGGTCCCCCGCAGACACCAAATAAGGTCCCCCGCATTTTAGCCGGAGTACGTTCTACGCCCCCCCCCCCCCCCCCCTCCCCGCCCCGCATGTGCGCGCTGACATAGCACATCATTAAGCAGTCATTAAATGCATGCAACAAATGCATGAAACTATTACAGTAGGTATCATATGCTTGATAGCAATAGCATACACACACACACACACACACACGCGGCGCACGCACGCACGCACGCACGCACGCACGCACGTAAATACATAAACATACATACATACACGCACGCACGCACGAACGCACACACACACACGCACACACACAAACACACACACACACACACACACACACACATTTCAGACATGATATCTTGAAACGACTGTTTTTCCTTTCATAAGTGCATAGACCTGAGAAAAGGGAGAAAGAGATAGGGGGGAAGGGAAAGGAGTGAGGAGAGAGAGGCAGGTGGGAGAGATAGAGTGTGACTGAGAGAGAGAGAGAGAGAGAGAGAGAGAGAGAGAGAGAGAGAGTGTGACTGAGAGAGAGAGAGAGAGAGAGAGTGACTGAGAGAGAGAGAGAGAGAGTGTGACTGAGAGAGAGAGAGAGAGAGAGAGAGAGAGAGAGAGAGAGAGAGTGTGACTGAGAGAGAGAGAGAGAGAGAGAGAGAGAGAGAGAGAGAGAGAGAGAGAGTGTGTGTGTGTCTGAGAGAGAAAGTGTGTGTGTGTGTCTGAGCCGAGAGAGAGAGAGAGAGAGAGAGAGAGAGAGGGATTGATTGATTGATTGATTAAACTTTATTACAGAAGGATGGAGATTTTAGGCATTGCCTAGTCTTACAATCTGTCCTTGCAAACAAAGACGAGAACAAAACAAGAGGCGAAGCCATCAAGGCTCACGTAAGAAATCGACAAACAGTAACACAAACTCAATCACTCCGTCACACACACACACACACACACACACACACACACACACACACACACACACACACACACACACACACACGCGCGCACACACACAGAAAGAGCATAGGTGAAACTGTGCAAGAAAGCGAGACACTAGATCTAGATCTGTCTGTCTGCATGTAGCCTACTTACAGGGACACGACTGTCGACTAGTCTCGGCCCGCTCAAAATAATAATGACCGAGACTTTCAGTACTTCCTTCGCGTGACGTCTAACCCTCTTACGTCATAATGTGACGTCAATGTAATGTGACGTCTTCAAATGTTAGAGTTTCTACCACAGACATACACACGCACGCACGCACGCACGCACATACGCACGCACGCACAGACAGACAAAGTTACGATCGCATAGGCTACACTTACGTGAGCCAACAACACATGAAAAGAGTATATGGACACTACGAATTTGACGAAACATACATATGGTAATAAGTAACATTCAAAAGCAAATCAAAAGTTATAGATTAACTAAATAAAAACTATGAAGTATAAAGATAGTAAAAGTAACACTGATAACAGCAATGAAGGCAATGATGATGATTTCATGATAATAAGATTAATAACAATAAAATAATAATAATGATAATAATAACACTAATTGTCAGTAAGTACTGGTGTCACATGACTGATGTGAATCAGTTGATTGGGTGTGCACGTTAAAGATCCCACGATGGACAAAAGGGTCTTTCCTGGCAAAATTGTATAGGCATAGATAAAAATGTCCATCAAAATACCCGTGTGACTTGGAATAAAGGCCGTGAAAGGTAAAGTTTCGCCTAACAGGCTTGAGGTTTGCTGGTCGATGTGAATGCGTTATATATTGTGTGAAAAAAATGTTTGTTTGTCTGTCTGTCTGTACAAAATTCCATTTCACACGGCAGAAATTAGTATGTAAAGCGCGGAGAGCACAGTTAATTGTGGTTCGCGCTATATAAGCTCACCATAATAATAATTGGCTAATGGCGATGCGCTAAAACTGTTAGCGCACTCTTGGAGTGCGCTAACTTTTCCACAGAGCGTATTCTTCCGCCCTTTGCCTAAGCGAGACTGTGCTCTCATCCTCAGAATTAATTAATGACATGTAGCTTATATTCTCCACAATACCAAAATACCATAAATTTCCTGCTTCTCAATTAAAGCAGAAGTGTTTTTTTCTGACAGATTGCATATGCCTGTGCCACAGTTGCCACTGATCTAAAAATAGAACCCGCTGTGTCTATTTTTCAGTTTCGACTTGCTAAGAATCTTCTCATAATTATGCCGTAGCTTATTATCCACATTACCAAATGATGAGTTAGTATGTATACAATTCCCAGCAGCTAAGAGAAAACACAAGTGTTATTCCGATAACGTACCACTGAACTAGATCAGCATTTGGAATATATACGACTGCATCAGTTCAGTAAATGAATGGTTTCCGAATTATTATTTCAAGGCAACAACAATCGGAATCGAAAACGTGTAGGGTTAAGAACGTTCTTACCATGTATAAAACTTATTACCAGCCTGTCTCATGCGTGCAGACGAGCAATTGTTGTTTTTGAAAATTAATGAGACTGCAGTGCAGTGCTGTGGTTCGCTTGCCCTTGCCGCCCTAGCAGACGACATAAACCTCGCAGCAAATTAACATGTTGGGCAAATGTGAACAAACAAACGATGGGGACATAATACGTGTAGGGTTCACAGCATTCTTACGGTTCATATATAATAGTACCAGTCTCCCCGATGAGTGAAGATACAACACGAGAAACATACCACATTTACTTTGAAAATCTCAGTCTGCGAGTGTTGGAAGAAAAGGTGTAGATTTTTTTCTCAACAAATTTAGATTAGATTTGAATTTTAGAATAGTGCGAATCGATGGTTTTGTGTTTGTTACCTTGGACTATTTATAATTATATGCTCCCTCGTAGAAAGAGAGAGAGAGAGAGAGAGAGAGAGAGAGAGAGAGAGAGAGAGAGAGAGAGAGAGAGAGAGAGAGAGAGAGAGAGAGAGAGAGAGAGAGAGAGAGAGAGAGAGAGAGATTGAGCAAAAAACCCAGACACATACACACAAGTACTCGCGCAAATACATACACACGCAAATACACACGCACGCACGGACACATACACACACACACACACACCACAAAAATGTTATATCAAAATATTTATTGAATTAAACGCATCTCAGCCACACCAGTTCAAGCACTTTTCATCTTTTCTGTTTTGAATTATGTACAAGCGAAATTTCTGCAAATTTGTCACAAAGGAAACAACAAAGAATGTGTGTGGGATTGCAGCATTTTCTCGCATTCTGACGTGAACAGAAAAAGTAACGCAACTATTTTCTATTCTCCATTTTTCTTTTAATATTTTCATTAATTAGACTGTCAGTTTTGCACGGCCATTGCTGTGATATGATGACCCAACGATTGTAGCATGAAAAGATAAAACAATTGAAGAATTGTAATCAGAAAATGAAACTGGAAAACAGAACAATTATAAACATACATATTAAATACCGTGTGTCCGCATTAGCGCCGGTGGAATTGTCTCAGACACAAAGTGCTCATTTTGTAAATAACAAACAATGTCAGGCACAATTAAGCAAAATGTCCAAAATAAACTCTAACCTGGCTATGATATTAAAGCTAAAGTGAAGCAAAGAATCATAAAACATGGGAGGAAAGTATCAATCTGATTAAAGGGGAGAGAAACAACAACAAAATCGCTTGTACACACCTTCACACACTCCAGGCAGCATCATACAAAAATCCTCAGACAAAAATAGTCAAAAAGAAAATTTACTCTAGCTTGTGAGAATGCCTTCTCAGCTTCTGATAAAACATCAATGACTGCTTAATCGTATTCATTAAGGAAAACACAATAATAACAAGAAAGAAAATCAAGAAGAGCAAATTCAAAAGACGATAGAAAAACGAAATGTAGGCTACGTCGCATAAAGCAACATTAGGGAATACAAAGAAAATACGTCACCGACCAAAACGACCAGATCGACTACACTGGAAAGATATACACGGTTTCAAGCCAGGAAACAAAACGTTAATTAAAGAAACAAAAAAACATGTTAACGGTCTCCCCAGTTCCTGCCCTTATTATTTTTCCTGTTATTATTGTTTAATGTTTCAATTGAATCAAATCTTGTTTATTTTAACCGGTAAACAAAGTATCCTCTCTCTTCTCCTCTCTCTTCCCCCTCTTTAAAAAAACAAGAAAAAGAAAGAGATAGAGAAAGAAAGCAAGAAAAACAGAAAGAAAGACATTAATACAATACACACATTTTCACACGCCCTCCACCGCTAAACCCGGTCCACCCACTCTTGCACAGCCATCCCACCTTGATTAATAACTGACTAATAGGGCAACCACAGCTGACTCCAGCAATCAGTTAATGAATGAATTAAAAATTATATCACCCACACACACATCCAAAGACAAATACACACACAAAGAATAAATATACAATGGAGATAAACATTTCACCTGGGAACACCGGCCTCTACAACTTTAGGCTTTAGAAACTAGGATCCTGCATTACAAAATCTCTTTTTTATCGAACAAAACAAGGTCCAACAGGCATTAGAAAAAATATCAGGATTCGATTAAGACCTTCAGTTTGTAACACCTGCAACGTCAATCGTCTTTTCGGCAACGTGTAATTTAACAACGCAAACCAAACTATGTAACAGAAAGAAAAGGAGATAGCATGAATTCAAAAATAACCTGGAAAAGCTACCGACCGCTATTTGCTGTATGGAATAGGTTTACAACGGAAGGTACCATGAATAAATCACACCAAGATGCTTGATCAACGCTCAAAATTGAAGAACACACACACACATACACAAAGAGAAACACACACAGAGAAACTGAAATGTGAGAATGTGTGTGTGTGTGCGGGGGGGGGGGGGGGGGGGGGGCGAGGCTGATTTATTGAAGAAAAAGAAGAAGGAGGAGGAGGGGAGCTCGGGATCCAAATAAAGTCGGCACAAGAAAGTTCTCATCGTTTTCATCATTAAATCTTTGAATTGTCTCAACGGGGACCTGATAACATACCTTTATCCGAAAAAGTTAATGCATTTAAAACAAATCAAATGCTGATTGACTAGCACGGCGGACAGAAAAGACAACTGCCTATTACGTATCAGCTTGCAGAATAAGTTGCTTTCGAAGGAGACAAAGTTTTAAATGAATGACAAAATCTAGTCGATGCATTCGCATTAAAAAAAAAAAATGCCATGAAGTCGTATAGAAAGCAAAATGGATATACATGTGTACACACATTTTCGCACGTGAGCTTGTGCACCTATCTGATATAAACATTCCTGAAACTGGCACACTTCCACGTCAATCAAGTTCAACATTAGGCGTCAACAAATTCTGGAAAGAAAAACAATCTCTCTTGTCTCACAGTAAATGGCATTCGGATACAAGAACTGACATTGCAACCACCGAACCCTATTTTCAGGATCCGTAAAACAAAATTACCAAGTGGGGTTAGAAATGTTCCAAATATACAGGACAAAAGAAACCGGCACTGCAATATTCAAGTGACTCGAACTCTATTAGCAATCAAGCGTTCTCGTGATTCAAACACAAATACACCTACAGATACATCATTCAGTATATTTGTTTGTTTGTTTGTTTGTTTGTTTGTTTATTTGTTGCTTAACGTCCAGCCGACCACGCAGAGCCATATCAGGACGAGGAAGGGGGGGATGAAGGGGGCCACTTGTCAAGCGATTCCTGTTTACAAATGCAGTATATTTGTCAAAAACATTGTTGGTAAACATGTAAATGGAACGAACAAGCACGGATATTCAGAAAACAAACCCGAATTACTCATGACCATTTCCACAAACGCATCTTCAACCACCCTTAACATTGATATGATGCGCATTACAAGATTGTCCAAAAGGAAACACAAACCGTACACTATACGACTTCGCTGGGGTGGGGTGGGGTGGGGTGGCGGCGAATGTAGGGATGAATTGTGAGGAAAAGGAATGAATTCACACAAAATCAGCAATCTAACTGTACAGAAATAATAATATTTCAGCGCTTGTTGTCACTATGGAAACCAGAAAAACAAAGCTGGCCTAAAGCGGGAGCTCAGGAGGGTCTATATACACAAGATGTGCTCACTGGCGTTGCCAATGGTTCTTTGGGGCTCACATACGTAACTTCAGCAGGACCAACGACGCACTGCAGCTTATCCCAGCCCGCTACACATTGCATGAAAGGCAAACAGGCCAAGTACTCGTCATAATCCCTATCGAGGCATAAATAATAGGCTGTGCGTCGTCTGTGCCGCTGAAACTGCGCAGGTATTTTCTGCCCTTTACGACTATGGCAGCGTTACACGGAACAGTGAATGCAAGTCTACATATCCGTTTGACCTTTGACATTCCATTCTACCTTACAATTTAAGAATGTAAAAACGGAAGAATCGGGGTACGGGAGTTACAAAAAACATACAGTTGTTTGTGCCAAAGCGCTACATTAGGCAGCAGACATGTCGATCAGGGTTCGTATGGCTGAACCAAAAAACCCAGACATTTCTTTTCCTGATGCCAGCACGTTTTAGTCAAAAACACATTTTATTTCGAGTCCTTATAACAGCATCTAAAACCTTAAAAGTTGGAAAATTGCTCAACAGACTTCTTAAGCAAACCTTTAAAAAAGAAAAGAAAAATAAGCGTTAATCGGAGAGCTATGTGAGAAGTCCTGTCACAAGAAAAACATGCACCATTGTCTTCTTATTGCGGTTCTGCTGCAGAGGATATTACAGACACACAAAAATTAAAATAACGAGGGCCCCATTACACGGACACTACCCTACTTGCTTCACATTGGAACATTGTTCACCACATTTCAATGTCGATCCAAGTTGTATGGCACACCAAAAGTGACTAAAATGAAAAACCTCGCACTAACTGACAAAAACATGTTCATAATTCAAAGAGACGGGGGGAATGAATTGGCCAAGCTTATCAAACAGTCAAAACAATAACTCAACCGGAAATACTCAATCTTTCGTTGAGAAGAAAAACAATCTTCGACGCCCGTAGAATTCAGCACAATCGTTTTGTGTCACGTGAGCTAAAGATTCCGAATAAACGCTCAACATAACCAAACCAATTTTTTCTTGACCCAAAACACTTGTGTATCTCAATAACAATCTATATTGTCCATGTAAAATTAACCCGAATCTTGACTTCATAAAACTGAGATTTTGTTATAATCATTATAAATGCGATCTTGTTTGTCAACGCTCAACATAACCAAAAAAAAATTTTCTTGACCCAAAACACTTGTGTATCTCAATAACATATATTGTCCATGTAAAATTAACCTGAATCTTGACTTCATAAAACTGAGATTTTTTTATAATCATTATAAATGCGATCTTGTGTGTCAGTAGGCCTGTGTCCTCTTGTTCCTGTGAACTTTGTCGGCAGCTTCAAGTTGAATGTGAAACAGATCACACGACTGCCAGCGTGCAACCAGATAAACACGAGGACGTGTGAACGCTACCAAACACACTTGCACCGTTGGATGTCAAGTCGGGAATGTAATGCACGTTTACGTCAATTATTGGCTTAACTCTAGAATTGCGTCATCGTCTGTCAGTTTGCATTTGGACATGTTTATGGGGGTTTCTGTGAGCAGTAGTTACAGTGGGAAACATAATCACTAACCAGCAGGTGTCCTTTCTCCCCTAACAACAAAAGTCAGCGAGTAAATGATACACAGAAACAATAAATCAATCATTTTTTGTTTATTGACTCCTGATTTTGGAACTTGTCAGTTTATTGACTCTTGATTTTGGAACTTTCAGTTTATTGACTCCTGATTTTGGAACTTTTGCAGTCTATGTTCAAGACGGGATTTGCGAGATACTAGTTTTATTCCGTGTTGTCGACCAAAAAACAAAAAAGTTCAGAACGCGGAAAACGAGAAAACAAGGAGAAAACAGCATTTGCTAGAAACACGGAATTTACTGCCCCACGAAGGACCGAAAAGCTCATTTATCTTTATTCTATCCAGAAAGCATGTTCTCATACTAACGAGTCTTTATTAAATCCAGCATGTTAAAAAATACAATAGTGTACAATAATGTCAATCACAAATAAGGCGCACCCACAGTGCCACGGTTACCTGAGATCAGAAATAAGAATCCTGTCAGTGTTGAAAAGTGTTTATCAAGGTAAGGTTACGTTAGGTAATAGACGGGGTTTTTTTTTCTCGGAAATAAAGCTCAGGGTTTTAAGGATCTTTGTAGAGTTGCACTCATTGAAAAGAATTGGGCAAAATATTGCAACTGGTGTTCTGTTCCAAGCTATTATGGTCGGCGTAGTGTTATATGAGCTCTCGTGTGCATTTTGAACAGAGTCCGTTCGATATGACGTCCTCTTTTGTTCAAAATATGCACATCTAAGCTCACAATCTCTGGCGTTGCATACGCTTCGCCGCTCACTAAAAAGTTGTCACGACTTTGGGCTGACGTCGCATAGAAAAGACGCTCTAAATGCCTAATCTTTAGTGGATGGAACATGAATTAAACCTGCAATCCAACTATCATGGCGGAAGAAAGCTGTTAAAAGCAGCTGCAACATCTAAGCTAACTCTGCTAAAACGAAGCAAAGGTTTATTGCTTAGTTATCACTGTATCAAGATATTTTCTTTTTCTTTCACCTTTTATTGTAATTTGATCTATTCATTTTTTTAATTTAGTTGTTTTTTTAAATTTGCAGCGACGTGCACATTTAAAAGCTAACACGGCCTAGAAGAGAAGAAAGGGACTGACGCAAAACGAACTCAAGGATGGTAACAGCATGAATACACGGAATACACCGTCAATGAGAAATTACAGTTGGTCACGGACGCCTCAATAAAAAATGAAATAATGGACGCATAAATGTATGTTGGTGTGTTAGGCGTTACTTAGTGCCAGTACTTAGCAAAAACAAAACTTTAGTATTAATCGTACATGCATTCTGGCTGCAAAACTGTACATATACATGAGAAAAATCAAGAGTTGAAAATAGCGTACACTATATTGGGCCACCTATAAAAAATAGTTCCATAATTGTTACACGATATTATTTTGTCACCAAACAATAGGAAAATATCGAAACACTAAAAAAAGGTCAGAAAGATAGGAAGTAAAAAGAGAGATGAAAAATTTACTTTTTCGGTTTGGGCACACATGCACCTGAAAAGAAAACTACAAAATATGTACAAGAAAACACTAAAGAAATAAAGCACAAGGTATGCGAAACATGTACATCAACAATTCATTTACGACTACACCTACTTTCAACCTGTCAAGAATGTACTTGGAAAAGCTTTCTTACGTACTCACATACACGCAATCATATATCAGTTTTTATCAACGTCTACATGCCAAATCTGTATTATTAACAATATCGCAACACTGATTCGGAGGTATGGAATCACACATACATAGGAGACAACAAAAACAAAACCGGAATGTCAACAATTTAACCGTTCTTTCTCTGCTTCGTCTTGTCTGTGCGAAGTGTATACGCACACACAATTCCAGTCGGTGTGTAGTGTGTGTGTGTGTGTGTGTGTGTGTGTGTGTGTGTGTGTATATATATATATATATATATACGTGTGTGTGTGTGTGTGTGCACGAGCGTGATTTATGTGTGTGTGCTTGAATGTGAAGTTCTCGAGACGCCCTATACTTCTTTCACAAGTTATCTCATCACCACAGCAAAGTTTAACAATAAATCAACAAAAAAGTCTGCTTCTGTGACTTTGACATCATACAAACACATAGAAACATTTAACGAATCACGGAAAACATACAGCTTAGCATGGACATTTGTGAAACACAGTTTAGGGAAATGGCAACCAATTTGACCGAGTTTGTCTGCCGCTTTTCTCTGCGACTCTGCAAAAGCGCAAGACAGCATAAAGTTCCCCTGATTCTTCAATTAGGATGTCCACATTGGTAAAAAAAAAATTAAAAAAAAAAATTAACGAGGTTTCTGCTCATAAAGGCGATGACGTCATATCCGGCCGGGAATGACGTCGTCACCAATCCAACCGAATGACGAGTCGAAATGAAGAATGTGATATTTGAGGCAGTGACACAGTTTTACTGCGGTTTCTCTCTGCGGAAATATTGTCAAGGGTTTGCACTGACTGGAGTAACGTTCCCCCATGAGGGAATTGAATGACGACGAACATGCTGTGTGCTCTCTTCCAGGCACAGTCGGACGCCAAGACAACTTTCCAGTCAAAATGTTAAAGCTTGCGACACTTTCCTTTTGCAGTGAGGCTTGGCTGACCAATACTGCATGAGGTGGGTGATATCATTCTTATACACCACAGTGAGGAGGTCCCAAGTCACAACCCGTTGTCTTCACTCGCGTGATGCACGCATAGTGCGTCACATCTGTCATAGTGCGTCACACCTTGTCCACCTTAGCGTTGGTAGCAAAATGGCCGCCGCAGTTTGATGACGTCACGCGAAAACGGATTTCATCAGAACAGACAAACGAAGTTATCCCATATAATCTTGCATTGCTGTTTACCACATGCGCTAGTGGCCGACCTTCTCTAGATCTTACTGGTGTGCGAGGACTGAGTTTTAATAAGCAGACTCGATGAAATTGCGCAGCTATTCAATTTTAATTTTATTTTCTTTAGATCTTTTTTACAAGATGACCGCATATTTTCTTTAACGTATTTGTATTTAGCATTTTTGGGAACCATATTTTAACCGTCACACACACATTCCGTTTTCATCCTTTAATAAAACTACACGATTCCATTCGTCATGTTTGGTTGTTGAAAGTGAAACGTAGACGAACGAATCGCTGACTACAGAAAAACTGCCATTGGTGGTACGTCGAGTCGATGGGTCGGCCGATCCGATAGAAGACGTCAGAGAAGATTCAATAAGAAGATGGCAAGTCAAATTACGTACGTCACTGACGACTCTGATAAACTCCTTGGCCAGAAAAATTAGCAACAGAGTTTATATCTTGTCTCCAACTTTGCACAGGTCCGTAATTAAGATTCCGTTGGCAACCAAAACCAACAGTCACAAGTTTGCTGTTTGGTTGGTCTTTATTTTCCATCTTACAGGTATTAAAACACACCCACCGTACCTTGGCTTTCCGTCACAAGCACAGCTCGGTGGGTAACGTGTACCAATCAGGAACACAATCACATGTTTCTCTGCAAAGAAGTATTGATGGCATACTTGTGTGTGCACTGAAAAAGTCGTGTGTAAAAGAGTCATGTCTCTGCCGTTATTAGAGACACATAAAGTATGTAGTGCCCTTCATTAAACGGTTGGCTTTATTAGTTAGCTGGGTTTTTTTCCCCAGCGTGAAGCCGTCTGAATCACAGTGTCAGTATGACGCGGTCTGAAGCACTCTGTTGAAGTGTTGAACTTCAGCGAACAGGCTGTCAGGAGACACGATCAGACGGCGAAGGTTTTCCCAAATCACCACTCGCGACTTTTCTTTTTTCTTGTCGGAAGGAAAAAAAGCCAACATACTTGCAGTAAACGCACACCCTTTGATTTAGAAAGTAATCAAAAATCAGTCAAAAATAATACAAATAAAAAGCAGTACAGCTAGGCTACAAATCTCCTCAGCAGATTCTGAACGCTGCTGGCACCGACTTTTAGCGAGGCTTCGAGAAGTAAGACTTGTTTTCGTTTTTTTCCGCACATCTCTCTATAGCTTTCCTCTGTTTCCACATTTTTTAGTTTAATCAAACCTTGTTTTTTCTCCAGCACAATGGGAAAAGGGCGCGATTTCCTTAAAGCACACTGTGTCCAGATTTGTTTCTGCCATCCTTTCGCTTTAGCTTCTTCAGCGTGTTCCATAGTTACACTTGGTCGCTTTGACAGTTCTAGTCACACAGCTCGAGTCACACGGGCATCGTGACGTCACAACAATCATCCACGGCTGCAAGGACGTGACGTCACAAAGGAATGATGACATCACATAGACATACGACAAAAAAAGAGGCACTGCGCTGCATGGACGGGTGGCGAAGACGGCGTCACGGACGCGTTTGTCAGTGTGTACGACGACTCTAGAGCTCCACTTCATCGTCTTGTGAAATCCCAGCCACACGCGCGCACAGGCAGAATGAAACGACAATACCCAGGACCTGAAACATACAACCAAACGCTGAATCAGTCAATGAGTCACGGTACCAAAGCAAGCGCTTTCCTGAAATATTTCCACGCAAGAACACGCCCACGCCCACGCACGCGCGCACGCACGCACGCACTCACGAGCGCGCGCAAAGGACGGTGAAAAATTGGGTTTCTGAAACACGATTTCATAATGTTAAAATGGGGGTGGACAGAGTGTGTTTATGATCGTGGGGGAGAGGCCGGCAGCGTTTCCCCCCAAAAAAAGATTTCACCAGGAATGCTCTGTTGGCCATGCACAGTTTTCGGGGAGAGTTTGCACGTCCAAACGAAAAATGAAACGATGACAAATCTCTGGTGGTTCTGGAGGCCAAGTTCTATGTCTGAAGGGATAGAGAGAGGGGATGGGTAAACGGCGTGTTAAAAAAAAAAGGCCATTATTTTGGCAGAAAGACTATTGCAGAATAATTGCTAGTTTTGACCAGAAGTCCGATCCCTCCCGCCCCCCCCCCCCCCCCCCCCAAAAAAAAAAATAAATAAATAAAAATAAAAATAAATAATAAAAAAGAGAAAAGAAACACACACACACAACAGCATTACACAAACAGAAAAAAAAAGACAGAAACGTTGACCTAATAAACAAAACAAAAAAGCAAATCGTCATGGCCACAACCTGGGAGTTCAACCAAGCGTGAAAAACGTCTCGCGCGCAACTGGAACCCAAAGCGGTTGTTGGTTTAGCGTGACGCGAACAGCGAGGACACCACGAGCATTGCCAGCAACATCACACAGCAACGACTGAGCGGGACAATCGATACGTAAGTTACTTTCCCTGTTGTTCTCACGCTAACTATGCTGGAGACAGGAAACGTCAGAAACACTACAGTATTATGATGGAGCTCGCGACAGGAATCGTCCTTGAGTGACCTGTGGCGGTTGAATGGGCACAGCGCGAGCGATTCATCATGACAGGAATCAAAGAAAGCAAAGTAAGGGGCAGGGGGTACACTTCCATCGACTACTTACTTTAACTGCAGATAGGTATAATGATTCTGATAATGAATCTGTGTCTGGAACTCAAAGCCGACACCTTCATTACATAAGGATAAAAACGTTAGGTCTATATGGTCCTTTCTTACAGCTTTTTGTTTTAGGCCAACAAAAACAAAACAAAAATAGGTGTGGTTAAGGTAACATAGCCAAAAAAAATAGGGTAGGAAGGTAGGCAATAACTTTTTTTTTTCTCACTTTTTTTTCTAATGTGTACAACCTACTTGACAGGGAGTGTGCAACTCGAGCGCTTTCGCTTTCATTGCGTTTTCTGCACTCGTTTTCTTGACTTGGAATTTTTAATTCTTAACATTTTTTTTGACAAATGTTAAAAAAAAGTTATAGGGTCGGCCCCTAAAAATAGGGTAGGTTGGGTTACCGTAACCACACCTATTTTTTTTTAGGCCTTAACAACACACACATTACATTTTTTTTTTAAACACAAACAAAAACTCAAAGAGAAAGAGTGAGAATAGGAGAGTGAGACATACCAGGAAGAGGGGCACAATGGCGGCGACACAGCCCACCACTGTAGAATACGTGTCCAGGTAGTTCATCAGCTTGTCGTAGCAGCCCTGTCAACACAAACACAACATTTTGTCTTCGTATCAACAACAAACAAAAAATATATAAATATAGATATAAAATAAAAACTACAGCAAATGACCATCTATAGACATTATTCAGAACTCGAACCTGTCTGGCCTTAGAATTTGACCAAGGTAATGAAATAGTTTCAAAGAAGAACACCAACATTTCACCACCGCCGTTTTCTGAACATGCATCTTTTATTATTTATTGAGGTTCAACCGATTACTTAGCCTAGGCGAGTCAATAAAAAGCGTTGACCTACCAACATTCATAGTCACCCCATTACCCAAACTGCATCTAAAACTCCCTAAACTAGTGCGAGAGAAAACTCCCCAAGCTAGTGAAAAAAAACTCGCCAAACTAGTGAAAAACACTCCTCAAACTAGAGGGGGAAAACCCTCCCCAAACTAGTGAGAAAAACTCCCCAAACTAGTGACAAAAAACTCCCCAAACTAGTGACAAAAAACTCCCCAAACTAGTGACAAAAAACTCCCTAAACTAGTGACAAAAAACTCCCCAAACTAGTGACAAAAAACTCCCCAAACTAGTGACAAAAAACTCCCTAAACTAGTGACAAAAAACTCCCCAAACTAGTGACAAAAAACTCCCCAAACTAGTGACAAAAAACTCCCCAAACTAGTGAGAGAGACAATGTGCAACTGACGGTGGTGTAGAGGTAGGGGTTGACTTCTCGGTATTCGGGTAGATGGCTGTTCTTGAAGAGCGGGGGTCCCTTGAAGGACTTGATGCCGGTACACAGGTGAAGGTCGCCCTTGGCACAGCAACTCTCCGGCACCAGGCGCCGCTCAGCCTCTGTCACACACAGGTACAGGTGTTAGTCACACACAGGTACAGGTGTTAGTCACACACAGGTACAGGTGTTAGTTACACACAGGTACAGGTGTTAGTCACACACAGGTACAGGTGTTAGTCACACAGGTACAGGTGTTAGTTACACACAGGTACAGGTGTTAGTCACACACAGGTACAGGTGTTAGTCATACACAAGTACAGGTGTTAGTCACACACAGGTACAGGTGTTAGTTACACACAGGTACAGGTGTTAGTCACACACAGGTACAGGTGTTAGTCACACACAGGTACAGGTGTTAGTTACACTCAGGTACAGGTGTTAGCCAAAGATAATTCACTAAAGTTCTTCAAAACTTGGGAAATTAAAAAAAAAATGGAAAAATTAAGTATAAGTTCACTAAACGTTTTCTACACTTGGGCCAAAAAATGTTGATTCACACAGATATAAGTGACACACAATGTGGGTTCACACAGATATAAGTGACACACAATGTGGGTTCACACAGGTAATAGGTATTCACTCAACGTTTTGGGCCAGCAAAAATTGGTTCACACAGATATACTATAAGCGAAAGCTAAAAGAGAATTCACTAAACGTTTTCTAAACTTCGGAAAACAAATATTGATTGACACGGGTATAAGCGAATGAGAATTCACTAAACTTCTCAGCTTGGACACACACTATTGGTTTACACAGGTACTAGGTATTAGCCAAAGAAAATTCACGAAACGTTTTCTGAACTTTGGGGGAAGGGGGAGGGACATTGGTTCACGCAGGTACATGTATTAGCGCAAAGAGTATTCACTAATCTTCTTCTAAACTTAAGGGGGAAATTATTGGTTCACTGCCTGTAAACTTTAACAGGTAAAACATATGTTAGTTTGTTCCAACTTTCTATTCTGACAATGGCATTCGTTTTGGCTAAATATCACACTTTCACTAAATATCACACTTTCACTAAATATCACACTTTCACTAAATATCACACTTTCACTAAATATCACACTTTCACTAAATATCACACTTTTTGAATTGGAGAGGAGTCAGAGGAGTGACAATAATCATCTTGTGCCAAGTTCTAACTTCACTTATACTGCAACTTTCAGCTTACACAAATAGCTCAAGCTTGGTCGTTATTCACAGCTTTTAATTCCAATCCATGCACACCCCCATCAGCAAGCTCCTTGCATAATTAAGTGGAAGAACATTGTCATCGTTTTTATTTTACCCTGCAACCATCATTTTGTTGAACTGGCCAACATTTTGGCTACTGTTTAGAGCAAATCAAAAAACAAAGAGACTGCCAACGTTGTTCCAACAACCTACCTTTCTTTTGATTACTGTTTCGAGCATTTAACAAGTACCGTGGCTCATGTTCCGGCTACTCTTTCTGTCTTTAGTTTCTCGCAACACACGATCACCAACGTATTAGGGAATAAGACATTTCCCCACTGTTTCTATGTTTCAGTCAAACCCTATAAAATGGCAGAGGAGGTTACGGCTACTGTTTGGGGGGCTTTGATAACAATTTAATTTGTATGCATGTCTCAGAATAACGCTATTGTTCCGGTTCTTACAACAAGTAAAAACCCTCCTTCATTACCTACACGATAAATCTTACAACAAGTAAAAACCCTCCTTCATTACCTACACGATAAATCTTCAAGCTACTGGGCATTAGCCAAAGAGGATTCCTTGCTGTTGCTATTTTCCCTGCTACTTTCAGTTCATAAAAATAGCTGAAGTTAAAGCTGCCGTTATGACCTTTACTTAACAAGCACAACTCAAGACTATCATCTCTTGCACACAATCTTATCAACAAGTCACTGGCATTCGCAAAGGAGGATTTGCATCTTTTTCGTTGTTTGCCGAAACGTTCAGCGATAAACACAAATCATGTTGATACTGTTTTGAAGCCTTGAATAAGCACTAATAAGATAACATAACAGGTAATAAAGGCAAGCAAGGGAATCAAAACCTGATTTATACAGGAATTGCTCAAAGAAGTTGAGCTCTACTGTCTTTGATTTGCGAGTGTTTCTATTTTCGTTGCAAATTTTGGCTGCAAACAGCTTGTGTTAATACCCCATGATTATTCTGGGGGAGGGCCTTGCACAGGCATTTAGGGCTGGAATATGTAAAACCTAATGAGTGATTCTTAGCAGAAGAAGAAGAGATTTAGGAATTAGTGGGTTTTTTGCTGCAATTGTTGGCCATTATATATGTTATTTTCTCAGCAACTTTGAGCTACATTATACGCTATTTTGATGCAACTTTCGGAACTAATGTCAGATGTTTGAGCAATAATGTAAGCTACTACTATATGATGGGCTATTTTGATTCAACTTTCGGAACTAATGTCAGATGTTTGAGCTATAATGTAAGCTACTACTATATGATGGGCTATTTTGATGCAACTTTCGGAACTAATGTCAGATGTTTGAGCTATAATGTAAGCTACTACTATATGATGGGCTATTTTTGATGCAACTTTGAGCTATTACGTACGCTATTCATGCTGCACCGTTCCACAAAAATCTATTCTGTTTATGATGCAGATTTGAGATTTTTGCTTAACTTTCAGCTGTAATATAAGCTATTTTCGCTGCAAAATTGAGCACTAATATATGCTGTTTTTGATGCAACTACCAAGTATTAAATATGTTAGTTTTGCTGCAACGTTTCGCTATCAAGTCGCTGATAATAACATGGCTGCTAAAGAGTCTTAAAGGCACACCCCTCCTTGGAAGAACCGTGTAGTAGCCACCAATTATGGCTTAAGATATTCGGTGATTTAGATTGCCCAAGTTATAACCGGTTCTTGTTTAAAGGCACACTACTCCTCGTGAAAACAATTCTGCTCACCATCTCATTATAGTAGGAGTCCTTGGCTGAGGTGCACGAAGCTAAAGTGGGTGCCACCCAAGTGGACGGAGGCCAGCCTCGAGGTCTGATCGGTTGACATTGAGATTTGTGATGATTTCCACCAATCAGACCCGGCGGCTGGCTCAATTTGACCCACTTGGATGGTACCCACTTTTGCTTCGTGCATCTCAGCCCTGGTCCCACACTATGAGGTTAAAAAAGGCCCAAGGCAGTGTAAATCAAGCAATCAGTCAGTCATTTACTCACTCAATCAATTAATCAATCAGTCAACATCTTCACATCCCTACATAAATGATAAATCCTAGATGATAAATGTTTTTTCGTTTAACGCCCTCCCGGTTAAACCATTAGGGGCATGTTCCCGGGACACTATAAGATGTTTGATGGGTTGTTTACAGACCAGCTTTTTTGTCGTCCGAGCTAGGGGGAGCATATCGTTTTTTGTTTCATATTTATTGACCAAGGCCGAAGGCCGCGGTCAATAAATATGAAACAAAAGTCGATATGCCCTCCGAGGACCGACAAAAAAAGCTTGTCTGACAACAACCCATCAAACATCGTTTTTGTCATCATTTTGGTAGCGCGAAAATAATTGCATCATCAACAGAGGGAGCCATGAGTTGAAACGCGAGTTTGGTTTTGAAAATACCGTTTTTGGGGCCCCACCACGCTGTTGCAATCACTGAAGGCAGGCGCGAGAGTGAAGGCGCTACAAGTACAAGTGAAAGCGAGTCAAGGAGATCTGTGTATTAATTTGATGACATGTTGAGACAAGTATGTCAGGTTTGAGGAAGAAAAGTTCTGTAGGTTCCGACTAACTGAATGGTGTGTGAATCCAGCAGTACGCGTCTGCGAGCGGCGTTTCATTGCAAAGAATGACCTACATTTTGCATTTGCTTGCGATGGGATTGCCCCGCTGTTTCGAAGAGTTGCTTGTTTGCGGCACTGTCTCGGTTCGTGACATCTCTTAGCAGATATGTGGATTAAACTTGCGACGAATCGAGAGCAAGGAATAGCAGAAAGCAAAGATGAGTGAGTCGCTTTTCTCTTGTTTTCCCTCTTACCTGTGAGCCGATGAACCCCCGAGCGTTTCTATTGGGTTTGGTTTTGAATATCCATGTAACCTGCTTTCTGTAACTATGGTAACTGGGCATTTATTCCCCGGGGAACATGACATTTATTTCCCAGATGCTTGTGAATGAAAACTCGTGAAAAATCCCTATATTCAGTGCTGTAAGTACTTATACTTACTCTGAATCTCTCTGAGGTTCCACTCAGTGCTGGACGAGTAGAAGGACCAGGATTCGGAGCTGGTACTGTTGCCAGCTATGCCGCAACACTGCAGCTGTAACACACACAACACCCTGATACAGTAACAGCACACCAAAACGCGTTTGCAATTAACCGTACATGACAGAGATAAAATTGTGTTCCAATGACAAACACAGGAAAACCGCAAGTGTAACACCCATAAAACCTCAGTCGAACTACACTGTAAGATACAACAACACAATCACTGCTAGCAGACACATCTCCTCTGTCTTGACAAAGAAACACAGAGTCATGAGTCCATTTACAAACATGGTAGCACTGCAAATGTAACATCCGTGAAACCTCGTGAAACAAACAAGCAAACAAACAACAAGTGTAACACACCTAAAACCTCGGTCGAACTGCAATGTCAGATACAACAACACGATCACTGCTAGCAGAAAAACAAATGGAATTATGGTACGAATTCATGTGCAGAATAATATATGGATGGAAAGACGGATGGATGGTTGCGTGGACAAATGGATAGAAGCATGGTTGGATGGACTGATGAACTTGTTGTTCAGTGAGCATACCTGTCTTTGCATAGCGTCCCAGGACTCCGTGACTCTCCTGTTCTCCACGCTGGTTCGCACGTCCACCCCGTAGTGCTTGGTCAGCGAGTTCTTCATCCGGATTTTTATGTGGTCCGATATCTGGTCATGTAAATACCAATTTGGCTGTAGGAGTAACAAGCACACAACACGCTGAACCTTCTACTCTAAAACTACCAAGACCAAAAGCGGAGAGAAACGGGTAGAACTAGAAGGAAGCAAAATCGAAACAAAGAAAACAAGTAAAAAATAAAATTAATGTTCAGAGAAGGATAAAGAAGTTGAGCGGTTGAAAAGGCAGCAAGATGAACAGTGTATCAACTATGCTTTCTCACCTCTCTGTATCAGGTCTGTCTCTCTGCTTACCCCCTGAACCCCCCCCCCGCCCACCACCACCACAAAAAGCTACCCACACCTCTCACAATAGTGCAGAGCGTGGAAGATGCGAGCTCAGTTTGTTAAAGAAAGAAACGTTCTCCAAAGCCATGTTCCATCTTTTCCAGACCAGCAGTAAAGCAGTCCCAGGCAGTCAAGGCAAAACCTTTACTCAGCACATACACTGAACTTTTGAATGGCATTCTTTTTACCTTCCAAAAAAAGGAGAGGGGAGACGTCTTTAAACTTCTACAAAGTCATTAGCCGTTTGCACTGAAAAGTTTAATGGATCTTGCAAATCTGTACGGTATCTTGCTGAGGACAAATCGTACTGACGTTGAAAACAGATTTCTCCCTCCTCGCGCCAGATAAATAGATACAGCGTGTTTTGCAGTCATAACACAAACGATACGGTCCTCATAACATGAAGAAGGGTAGTACGTCTAGAAATATTACTTCCCGAGGACCGTATCGTATCTGCAAAACACGCTGTATCTATTTATTCGGCATGTTCCTCCCTCCTTTCATCAGCTACACACACTGGTACACCAAAACTCCCCTCATTTCCACTCTTAATTCCGGGTCAATTGTTGCTTGCTTCAGCTTGCAATCTAGTGGAGAACCTGGGTGGTGACATTTTAGCAAAGACCATAATGACCGAATAGAAAATCAAGTGTCTTTATTTGAACTCTTCTTTTCCCTTCGTCTTCTGTCCTCTACTCTCCTCCTCAATCCCAACCTCGCTTCTTCTATGTACTGTTATATATATGGCTGTCATTTTTACATCAAGGTTCTGAGCTAAGATATCGGAAACAGCTCTGGACAAGGCGATTTATGTCAAGTTAGTGAAGAAAATGTGTCTTCTTTGAGAAAAAACAGCTCTCTTCCAATCTACCACAGAACCTAAATTCTCCTGTCTGTGTCATTGACCGTCTTCACAACCCCTCCCTACTCCCCCTACCACACACACACACACACGCACGCACACACGCACGCACACACGCACGCGCGCGCGCACACACACACACGCACGCACGCACACACACACACACACACGCGCACACACACACACACACATACACACACACGCACGCGCGCGACACACACACGCACGCGCGCGACACACACACACACACACACACACACACAGAGGTGTTGACAATGAAAATTATACCAAGGTTTAAAATAACGAACTGTACTCTGCAAATAAAAGTGGTCTTTTCCTATCAGTAGCAGCCACCATACTCTTATTCCCTTGTCCATGTCATTGTCCGTGTTTCACTCTCCTCTCTAACACCCCCCCCCCCCCCCCACACCACCCCCACCCTAATGTCGCCCTACTCCCCCTACCCATCCCCCCTCCTCTACCTACTGACTCTTTGTATGCTCCATGGGTTGGTGAGTACTGTATTATTGATGGCACGTCACAGTCAATCAGTAGTCACCCGCAGGCGTGACCGTGTGTGGTAAGTCGTCCACAGCCAGGGACACAGTGGAACATTGTTACACGCGGAGAGAGAGAGAGAGAGAGAGAGAGAGAGAGAGAGAGAGAGAGAATATATATATATATATAAATATATATATGTGTGTGTGTGTGTGTGTGTGTGTGTGTGTGTGTGTGTGTGTGTGTGTGTGTGTGTGTGTGTGTGTGTGTGTGTGAAAGAGTGTGTATGAGTGAGAGAGGTAGGGTGTCCAAACCAAAAACAGACAAATACGCACAAACAGTGAAAACTAGATGTAAATCCATGCGTTTCAAATAAAAAGGGCAGCAAAGTTATCACACACACACAAATACACACTCACCACTCCTTTAAAGAAGAAGGCCAGGCCACAGGCCACGCCGAGCACTATTAACACGATGGCCAGCGTGGTACCGTACTGAAACACAGCAAAACACAATCCTTGTCTTAAAATGGTAGCGGTTTGTAACAAAAAGATAATTAAAAATGAAAAAATAAAACGTCGTTGTGCCGTACTGAAACACAGCACAAATCAGGCCTTGTCTCAAAATGTTACCGGTTTGTAAAAAAAAAAAAAAAAGATAATCAAACATGGATAAATAAAATGTCGTTGTGCTGCCGTACTAAAACATAGCAAAACACATCTTGTAAAAGAAAAAGATAATTAAAAATTGATCAATAAAATATCGTTGAGCTGCCGTACTAAAACATAGCAAAACACAATCCTTGTCTTAAAATGGTACCGGTTGGAAAGAACTAAACAAAAAGGGAAAAAATCGAGAAAACAAAACACGGCTATGCTGTAAGATACATAAAAATGAGAAACAAAACATGTTTGTGCTGAACTAATACAAAGAACAAGTCGCGTAAGGCGAAAATACAATATTTAGTCAAGTAGCTGTCGAACTCACAGAATGAAACTGAACGCAATGCCATTTTACTCGTAGCATCGTCAGGCCACCGCTCATGGCAAAGACAGTGAAATTGACAAGAAGAGCGGGGTAGTAGTTGCGCTAAGAAGGATAGCACGCTTTTCTGTACCTCTCTTTGTTTTAACTTTCTGAGCGTGTTTTTAATCCAAACATATCATATCTATATGTTTTTGGAATCAGGAACCGACAAGGAATAAGATGAAAGTGTTTTTAAATTGATTTGGACAATTTAATTTTGATAATAATTTTTATATATTTAATTTTCAGAGCTTGTTTTTAATCCGAATATAACATATTTATATGTTTTTGGAATCAGCAAATGATGGAGAATAAGATAAACGTAAATTTGGAGCGTTTTATAAATTTTTATTTTTTTTTACAATTTTCCGATTTTTAATGACCAAAGTCATTAATTAATTTTTAAGCCACCAAGCTGAAATGCAATACCGAACCCCGGGCTTCGTCGAAGATTACTTGACCAAAATTTGAACCAATTTGGTTGAAAAATGAGGGCGTGACAGTGCCGCCTCAACTTTCACGAAAAGCCGGATATGACGTCATCAAAGACATTTATCAAAAAAATGAAAAAAACGTATGGGGATTTCATACCCAGGAACTCTCATGTCAAATTTCATAAAGATCGGTCCAGTAGTTTAGTCTGAATCGCTCTACACACACACACAGACACACACACACACACACACACACACACATACACCACGACCCTCGTCTCGATTCCCCCCTCTACGTTAAAATATTTAGTCAAAACTTGACTAAATATAAAAACACAGTAGGATTTTCTTGCCCTCTTTTCTCTTCACATTTTTTCTGTCGGACGTTTCGTGAAATCTCCCAATGCAAAATCACAGAAGAAAGACAAACATACGCTCTTTTCGCGATTTTCTCTTCACGCTATCTTCCATTTTACTGCGGCATTTTTCGTGAACGCTTTCTATGCTGTTTATAAATCTCCCAAAGCAAAATCACAGAAAAAAAGCCGTAGTCGACGAAAGACTCTCTGTTAACGATTTTCTCTTAACACTTCCCGCCCTCCTGCCGGACTGTATGTGATGAGTAATTAGCGTGATGCGGCGAGCACCTGGGCCCTCCATCCGATAGAGGTCACTTTCGATCTGGGCCCAGCCCTGGCTTTCTCTGGCCAGCCCTTAAGCCGACCACCGCCATTGTTCCACACGCGAATAAGAAGGAGCGATGGATTTGTGTGCATCAGCCAAGGTAATAAACGATGGCGGGCAGTTCTTACTTTTGTTATTGATGAACAATTCAAAGGCTTAGGCACATGGATTTTTTCATGGATTCATTTCTTAAAACCCATTAGTGGCTCTTTAAAAAACGTATTCATAAACAAGAAATTCCTCCGAGGTAGGAAAAACAACCCCGTTGGTCAAATGGAAATAACCATTCTCACTGCCACCAACTGAGAAGGTTATTTGCCTTTGACCATTAATATCTCCCTCTATAAGTCCTTGTAGAATCTTAATCCACCAATAACTCCCTAACCGTGTGTTTGACTGGTCCCAATTTTTGTAAGGACCGTCTCAGGAATGTATAGAACCTGTTCACCAAGTTTGGTGACGATCGGTCCGTTCATTCTTGAGATCTATATGCGAACACAAACAAACAAACACATGGAGCGAATCCTATACACACCCCTATACCGGGGGTGTAAAAACAATACCAATTCTGCGCAAAAAGCAGTCCTGTACTTATGGGGAGAAGACTTTAACACTTTGTAGTTTTGGAGCAGTCTGCTTCACGCCAAAAAGACGGGACCAAAGATTTGTGGGAATCAGCGAGGTCAGTAAACGATAATAAACAACTCAAGTCGGAAGAAGAAAGCTTATATCCTTCTGCTAACAATTATATATTGTTGCCCCCGTACAGATGGAGGACAAGACTTGAAAGTGGTGTGCTTTGGGAGCAATGTGCCGCACACCAGCAAGAATGGGCGATGGATGTGTGTACACCAGCGAGGTCAACACACCAGCGTGCACCCTTTCTCTTGTTGGTAAACAGGAAACAATGTCGACACTTTCCTGTACAGGCGGTCCTTCATTGAGCCTTAAGTCGACTTCGCGAAGTCTTTTTACCCAAAACTCAGTGCTTAAGCTCTGTACTGTGCGGCTAGCTTCGACTTCGCCCAATTAATGACAGGCTTCTATATCTATATACTGCTTGTGTGTGTCTGTCTGTCTGTCTGTCTGTGTGTTCACGATTCACGGCCATAGTTCTCGATGGATCTGCTTCAAATTTGGTGGGCATATTCAGGTAGACCCCGGACACAATCGTGGAAAATTTTGAACACGTGCGTGCTCTCAGCGCGCAGCGCTGAACCGATTTTGGTTTTTCTGTACATCCATTCCCAGTAACTCTTCCTTATCTTCTCCAGTGTTTTGCGCGTTTATCTCCCTTCCTTCGTACGGTGCGCCGGCGAAGCCGGCGTACACTCGGCAAAGCCGGGTCTACTTCTTCCCGGCGAAGCCGTACCCGGCGAAGCGGGTATTCATCTAGTAACAATTAAAGATGTTTCTGTTTGATGAGCTGAAGACTTATTTTTTTACTGTTGGACAAAAATGTTCCTGAATTTTGATTTGTTATTGTTCTGATCAGACGTGCTTCATTGTTCATACCACTTACGCGGCATTGCACATGTCTAAGATAAAACTGTGTGCTGCTTTAGATTTATGGAGTTACAATTATGCATTGTTCTGTCCTTGTGGGCGGCAAAGACGCGGGAGTGTAACGTCTCTGGAACAGATGTTGATTGTTCCGAGACATGCATACATGCCTTCAATTTATGGATGTGCACTTATGGACATAATAGACGATGAGACTTACCTGTCTTACGTAGCTAATGTTTGTGATACGATTAGCACGACTTTAGACAAATCATGTTTCTGCTCTGGATTTATGGATTAACCATGGACTTTTCTTTACTGGTGGATTGAAGATTACATTTTTAAATTATTTTTTTCAAGATAAAAGTTTTATTTAATGTATTAATTCATTCATTCTTTCGTGGATTGAAGAATTGAAGGTATGTAATCGTGGAGCAAGGCGTCTCTGAAATAGATGTTAACTGTCCGGGTGAGACTCGAATGTACATGTCCAAAGAAGTGTATCGTTCATACGATTGAAAAGACTCTGGACATGTCTGCAATAAGGATGGTTACACTGCTGACCGGATTAGCCGATGAATGCGAACGCATGACGTGTTTGACAGAGATTTCCGTTGCCATGGTTATTTTGATGATTGCAAAATTGCAGGTAAATCTTCGTGGTGGTCGCGGTACTGCCAATCTCTGAACTGGATTGTTATTGTTTGCATCTATTTCCCTCTTTCCCAGCATGAGGCAATTGCAGCGTCAATCTCCAATCGCTGTCTTTTAACAAAAGACTGTACAAGGATAAGGCAGGAAGTACGTCAGATTTGTCGTTTCGCCGTGTCTCTCTCTCTCTCGCTACCCTTATAAAATAAAGTTCAGTTCAGTTTTCTACTACCAATATTCCAACACACTTCATCTCATAGAGAAAATCAACACCCCCAAAATAGACGATAATCGGAAATAACTCTGTCGGGTTCGTATTGGTTGTGAAAGAGTGACCTCTCTTGCTTTTATTGGGACAAACTTTCCCTCGTGAGATTGTAGGCCAGTCACTAGCGAGGGGTGTGTCTGAAACTCGTTTGACAAGAAGCACGTTTGCCTCAATAAGAAAACTCAATATTCACTCTGTCACAACCCATACAAACCCAACAGAGTTATTTCCCGAGTTGTTCTCACTCAGTGCTTCTTCTATTCCTCACCGATCACCCCGTGTCAGAGAGAAATATGTTAGTGTGCGCTGCACGCTGCCTCCAGGCTTATTGCCAGAGCTGTCGGCCTCGATCCTGGCACGTCGCACCATCAATTGTGCATCAATTGCTCATTTTTTATTCCGCCGCTGGGTCATATAGCACGTTATGCAAATGCAGAGGGTCAACACTGGACGGTCGAGGGGCCGGGATCGAGCATCATCACGTCCTTTCGATCATAGCGTTGCTGATCTGTGTCGATCTTGGTGCCAGGTTTCTGGTGTAGTTCTTCATGATTGCGTGTAGGTTTTTTTGTTTGGGGAGGGGGGGGGGGGTCTCTTTTCCCGAAAAGATATTTTGTTTGTTTGTTTTGTGTGCTCGATCTTAGTGAGTGTGGATACAAAAAAATCGGGTTTTTTTAAAAAAAAATTTTTTTACCGTTTCAGCCGAGTCAGTTTGGCAGCTTGATGGAGGTTAATGGAGGATGCCTGTCGTTTGTTGGTTCTTTCATATTTTTGGGATGCTCCAAGAGTGAGATGAGTTTGTTTTGTTGTAGTCCTGTTTAACTTGCTCCGGCTGTCCCGTCCATTCCTCTCAGTCTTTGTCCTCAACCAATCTTTCTTCTTTTTTCTTCCCCCCTTTTTACATTTAGTCAAGTTTTGACTAAATGTTTTAACATAGAGGGGGAATCGAGACGAGGGTCGTAGTGTATGTGTATGTGTGTGTGTGTGCGTGTGTGTGTGTGTGTGTGTGTGTGTGTGTGTGTGTGTGTGTGTGTGTGTGTGTAGAGCGATTCAGAGTAAACTACTGGACTGATCTTTATGAAATTTTACATGAGAGTTCCTGGGTATGATATCCCCTTCATTTTTTGGATAAATGTCTTTGATGACGTCATATCCGGCTTTTTGTAAAAGTTGAGGCGGCACTGTCACTCCCTCATTTTTCAATAAAATTTATTGAAATTTTGGCCATTGTAATTAAAATTATTTTTTTATAAAACGATCAAAAATTACGTCCATATTATACTTCATCATTTTCTGATTCCAAAAACATATAAATATGTTATATTCGGATTAAAAACAAGCTCTGAAAATTAAAAATTATGATTAAAATAAAATTTTCGTAATCGCTTTAAACACAATTTCATCTTATTCCTTGTCAGTTCCTGATTCCAAAAACATATAGATATGATATGTTTGGATTAAAAACACGCTCAGAAAGTTAAAACAAAGAGAGAGGTACAGAAAAGCGTGCTATGCAGCACAGCGCAACCACTACCGCACTAAACAGGCTACCTATAATGTTAAGGCACAACGCTCGCTGTTGCTACGTGTTCATAACGTTTAATTCCTTTTTTTGTATTTAATGAATCAAGCTATTCATTTGTTCAATTAATATTCTTTGTCTTAATTTTCTGTTTTAATTTCTGGCGGATTTTTTCCCCATATTCAGAGCTGCCGTACTGAAGTTCTCCCCACTATTCAGTCTCAGCTACTACGTTTACTCATAATGATTGGTTTAAACAGTGATTTATACAACATTTCAGAATTTACAATATATATATGCAATAAAGAAGCACAACAAGCTAGACTTTTACGTGTCTTCGTTATGGACATTTTGAAGCTGCGAAGAGTATTCTTCACATTATACTGAAAGCAGTAAGAGCAGAAGTAAGGGGTTATTCATACTGGTACATAGAACATCTTCCTAACCAGAGGAAGACTAGACAGAGCGTCAGAGCGGATCGTGAAGATAACACTTTCTACTGTCAATTTGCATTGCCGTTGGACCGTGGAATGACTTCTATCGTAGCTACATCTTCAAAGGGGAGAAAGAGGAGCTGTGAGCAATCAAAACAAACTACACTGTACCACGCAAGAGGAGCCAACAGCAGGACTTAGAGACGGTTCAACGCCTTCAACATTCAGAGTTCCAGTGTTGTAGAATGCTCCCAAGTGGAATCGACCGGCAGACTCTTGTCTGTCTGTCTGTACTGTCGGTCTGTCTGTCTCTTTCTCTCTCTCTTTGTCGTTTGGTCCACGTAACCAGTGCAGTAAAATACTTCAGGTGCGGTCTAGGAACGTCTGCGTCTCTGTCTCTCTGTCTGTCTCTCTCTGTCTCTCTCTCTCTCTCTCTCTCTCTCTCTCTGTCTGTCTCTCTCTGTCTCTCTCTCTCTCTCTCTCTCTCTCTCTCTCTCTCTCTCTCTCTCTCTCTCTCTCTCTCTCTCTCTCTCTCTCTCTCTCTCTCTCTCTGCCCTTGTGCAGTGCACAGGTTAATTACACTCTTTGCTTTAATGTGTTTGCACTCGGTTCAAAGTGTATGGGAACATACTATTTCCGGGGGTAAAAGCAGACTTTCATCTCGGAAGTTGAGATAAAACAAAAATAGAATCCAGGTTTATATAGGTGCGCCCAGGTCATGAGTAAGCGTGCAGACCAATCAGCATAAAAGCAAACACTGTGAGATTACCTCTGACTATGCTAGCACCCTGCACCTCCCTCCTCTTATCATAAGCACAACCCCCCTCACCTGAACAACACGCTCAGGTGTGATGCATAGCACAGGTAAGTTCATCAGACACCCGCGGGACTTCATTTTGCGCTTGACTGCACGCGCGTCGTCAGCCAAGGTGTGGGCAGCGACACGAAAAGAATGACCAGTGGGTCGTGAAGGACTCTGGCGCAACCTGTACTATCCTGTGATGGGGGATGCAGTTAGCGGACTGTTTGATGTTATTGTGGTGGCAGTGATGATGCTCGAACTCTCACTGTTGGTGTTGCTGATGGTCACTGGTGGTGACTGATTATTTTTTCAGGGTAAAACCTGTTGGTGGTTGTTGTAACATGATACTGGTAAGTGGGAAACTCTTGGTACTCGAGGTACTGTCGCGGGCAGTGCTAGCTCTGGAAAGACTGACGTAGAACCCCCCTTTTAAGACCTCTAAAAATCTGAGAAAATCGGGTATTAAAAAGGAGGGAGTCTTATAAATGGGGGTAATTTTACAGTGGTTAAGAACAGGGAGTCTGAGAAAACAAGGTCTTAAAAAGTAGGGGGATCTTAAAAGGGGGGATCCGCTGTACCTGGCTATACTCGTCGGGATTTTGGGAAGAAGAATTAGTTTCAGCCACCCGGGCGTGGATCTCAGTTGTCCAACACTGCATCAACTTTTGTGTTTGTTTGATAGATTCAGACTTTAACAAGTAGAATAATAACATACAGTGTATAAGCTCCATTATAAACCTTTGCAACGCCGTGTGTCAATTTCGCTGAAAGCGAAAGTCGTCGTCTTGAATCGCTGCTTGTCTGATTTGAACATGTTTTATCTGCGTCTTGTTCTTTCCTAAGTGAACGCCGAGCTTAACAAAGTCCTCGATTATGGAACTCCTGTGGTGATTTTTGTTACACCTGAAGCTTTATTTCTTTAAATTAAAAATGTATTCATGATACGTTTGGTCAATGAACTCGTTTCCATAGAGATAGCGACGACGAGAGAGCCAGCTAGTTACCTTTAGCGTGAACAGCACATGTTGTCACCTTCTGGCCAGAAATAAGTCATTATGGCGCGATGACTGTTCATGTTGCTGTGGCTTTTGTTGTCCGTTGTCTGTGAAGATAATTACTGATGTTTCCTCTCAAGTCAGAAATGCCAGGTTAACCAGGGGGTTTGGTTTCAGATGAAAATGAGGAAGCAAAGTCGCTTCACTGATTTTTTTGGGATTTTTTTACTTTGCAAGGATTTGACTTGCTGGGGTGAAAAACAATGATTCAAAAAAGGGGTCGTTTTTACTACCGTATATTAACATTGATTCACAAAGACCTAGACTATTGGGTTATCGTTCCCTAGTAATTGGCTAGCTTGGCCCCTATGTTAGATTTATTCGCCCAGAAAGGAAGATTAACAATTCTTTAGATTCTGATTTTTGCTTTGGACGCAAATCTGCACAGACAGACAAGACAAAGCTCGGACGGACGGACGGACGGACGGACGGACGGACGGACGGACGGACGGACGGACGGACGGACGGACGGACGGACGGACGGACGGACGGACGGACGGACGGACGGACGGACGGACGGACAACCAGCCAGTCAGACAGAAAGAGAGAATAATCAATGATCTATACATACAGACGAACTCTTTTGGTTTTTACCTGCATACGCTTTGTATAAATACTTCCCCTGCATTTGTGTAAATACTTCCCCTGCAAACCCTAAACCACTTTAAAAAAACACACACACACAAACAAAAAACAACACGAAACAAAACAAAATAAGAAAGAGAGAATTTAACAGATCCAACCTGTCTTTATTTTAAATAAAAAGATCAGAAAATGAAAGCTGAACTCACAAAAGAGAGGACACATTTATCCTCGCGGATGGTGCCGCAGCAGCCACAGAAAGCGAGGAGTGCCACAGCCCCGCCGCCCGCGATCAGCAGGTAGGTGGTGACCTCGTACAGCTGGTTGCCCACGATGGGCGTCACGTTGCGAGCACCAAAGTCCGTCACCAGCAGCCACACTCCCACTCCCAGCGCGGCGCACCCGATTATCTGTGGACACAAGAGAAACGATTTAATAAAATGAAAACGTGAGTGTACAAATAAAATAAATAATAAATTCAAACACGTTTAAAGCAAGTCACGCAAAGCGAATAAGTACGTAAAGCTTCATGAAGATCGGTCAAGTAGTTGTTTTTTCTCTGAATCGCTCTACACATACACATTGACACACTTACACCACCAACCTCATCTTTCTTTCTTTATTTGGTGTTTAACGTCGTTTTCAACCACGAAGGTTATATCGCGACGGGGAAAGGGGGGGGGGGGAGATGGGATAGAGCCACTTGTCAATTGTTTCTTGTTCACAAAAGCACTAATCAAAAATTTGCTCCAGGGGCTTGCAACGTAGTACAATATATTACCTTACTAGGAGAATGCAAGTTTCCAGTACAAAGGACTTAACATTTCTTACATACTGCTTGACTAAAATCTTTACAAAAATTAATTGACTATATTCTATACAAGAAACACTTAACAAGGGTAAAAGGAGAAACAGAATCCGTTGGTCGCCTCTTACGACATGCTGGGGAGCATCGGGTAAATTCTTCCCCCTAACCCGCGGGGGGTACCAACCTCATCTCGATTCCTGGTCTATGTAAAAACATCTCATCAAAACTTGACTAAATGTAAAATGAGAAGAGAATTAAATAAAAGAGGCAAGCCGTATACAAAGAACACACTATATTTACAAAAAATATCCTGAACAAATCAATAAAATAAATGACTGGAGTCCGAACCAACCCACCACTTCAGAAAAATAAATTACAAATGGCAGCTTAGAAAATGACAGTCCTATATATAATCTTCTATTCTTCGTTTCATAAAAATCAATGGCTCCACAAAAAGCACAGCTCGAACACAAGCACAGCCTAATAATAAAACGAGAAAACTAATGACAAAAAATGCAATTCTTTTCAAACAAAACCACTCTCAAATATTCAGTCGTTCTGGGAATAATTTGCCCCTTGCTGCAACAAAACGTCGGTAACAGCCGTTGTCATGGCAACGAGAGTAATTGCAAATTGCAGTCTTTGACAAGAAACACTGGAAACTCTGACATCTCATAAAACAAGCACTAACTCCGAGTCACAAGGAAAGGAGGCTGACAATTGGTTAATCAGGAACTCCTGGCTAATTTCAGCGAAAAGGATTATGCGCAAGTTGAGACGGCAAAGAGAACTTCTTGAGCGAAGTTAGGGATTTGGTTAAACAAAAGAAAACAAAAACAAAAACTTTTCGTTGAAGCACAAACCAGAGCGTTCTTGTATCGACGTTATAATCGATTTTCTTTCTTCGTTCGTGAAACTAGCAAGACCAATTTCCTAATCACTACCTATATTGCTCAGTAGCATGGAATTATGATGAGAGTAGCTACCATCTCATCCCTGGTGTGGGCGGGGATGTAGCTCAGTCGGTAGCGCGCTGGATTTGTATCCAGTTGGCCGCTGTCAGCGTGAGTTCGTCCCCACGTTCGGCGAGAGATTTATTTCTCAGAGTCAACTTTGTGTGCACTCTCCTCGGTGTCCGAACACCCCCGTGTGTACACGCAAGCACAAGACCAAGTGCGCACGCAAAAAGATCCTGTAATCCATGTCAGAGTTCGGTGGGTTATAGAAACACGAAAATACCCAGCATGCTTCCTCCGAAAACGGCGTATGGCTGCCTAAATGGCGGGGTAAAAAACGGTCATACACGTAAAATTCCACTCGTGCAAAAAACACGAGTGTACGTGGGAGTTTCAGCCCACAAACGCAGAAGAAGAAGAAGATCCCTGGTGTGGGTTAGGCCAGTCTGGCTGAATGGTAAAAACCTTCTGCAGTCACGACAAGTATGACACGTGCGCCATTAAGAAATGTCGAACTATTCAAGATCCTTGCTGTTACAATAATTACGCCATTTTCATAATAAATCTAGGATTTTTTTCCTGGTAGAAATGTCAAAACAACATGTTGCATCTTTCTTTCGAAAGGCAGAAAGTAATCTTTTTGGTATAAAAGCATTTAAGAATGTTCGCACGTCAACAATACTCGTCACGGCTGCGACAGCTGGGTCACATCGAAAGGTTTTCTTTTCTGTCCTGCTTTGCCTAAAGACTGCTACCATGTGTTGGTGAAAACTCAAACGACACAGTAGAAGAACAACAACCAATGAGCCGAGACAGTTCTCCCAGAAATACGTGAATGTTTCTATGCGTCTGAGAACACCTGCGCTGAGGTGCACGAAGAGAAAATGGGTGCCATCCAGCTGGTGGGAACAACCCGCGGGGTCTGATAGCTTGAGAGAAAGTGGGTGCCATCCAGCTGGTGGGAACAACCCGCGGGGTCTGATAGCTTGAGAGAAAGTGGGTGCCATCCAGCTGGTGGGAACAACCCGCGGGGTCTGATAGCTTGAGAGAAAGTGGGTGCCATCCAGCTGGTGGGAACAACCCGCGGGGTCTGATAGCTTGAGAGAAAGTGGGTGCCATCCAGCTGGTGGGAACAACCCGCGGGGTCTGATAGGTTGAAATCGCCACAAATCCCCTTTGTCATTGTCTCACTGTGTATTACATCCACGGCTTTTCCTATATAGTCCACAATCACTCACCTGTGTCTTACACCTCAATGTTACTTTCCGTCCCGACCCTACGCCTTGTCCTACTGTGTCTCACAGTCAGTTGCCAACTTTCACATGTGACCCATATCTACAATTGTTTCTGTGCGTCTCTGTCCCACTGTGTCCCAAATTGAGAATTCAATCGTTCCTTTTTTTTCTCAGGGCCCTTGAACCTTTTCCCATTGTTTCTCACATCCTAAGCCTTCTCTATTTGCGTCACGAGACCCCTTTCCTTGTCCCATAAGTCCTACATCAGAGCCGTTTCTGTGCGTCACAGCACTATTTTTTTCTGTGTCCCCGGTGTCCAATATCCACTGGTGTCCTTTTAAAATGTGCTACGCCCTAACCCAATCATAAGCCTGGAAACACGCATGGACACGCAACACAACAAAACAGAGTAATTTTGGACCAGCAGCTAAATCTTTAAACAGACGTGGTAATTCTAAGGGCAACCAGGCGCCTAATGAGATTTCAAACAAGAAACAATTTTCATCAGCTAAAATGATGTGTTGGCTTTGGAGTTCTAGCAGCCTTTTATAAAACCGTGAACCTACGCAAATCGCAATGGCAATACAACGGAAACATGATTATTAAGTTTCTTTAAAACAAAATAACAATAAAAACACCTGTTTGCTGAATTTTACAGTGCAATTTGATTTTCTTCGAAAAAATGTTGTGCAATTAACAATGTTTAAAGAAGAAGAAGAGAGGTCGAGTTAGGTGTATGCAAACAATAATCCTTATTCCCGTGGAATAGTTGTACAAAAAAAAAGGGGGGGGGGGGGGGGGGGGGGCTCGTCCGAACGCACTATTCCATCCGGGCTGGAGGGTTTTTGTCCGAGAGGTTTTTCTTTTTAAAATACTTTTTATTTGATTGTTTTGTTTTGTTGTTGTGACCGGTAAGGAGCGAACAAGGTTTTTGTGTCTTTGTCATTTTTCCTTTTCATCCATTCTTTTTTTTCTCCTTGGGGGGAGGCGGGAGTCAGTTGTCTAAGGGGCAACGATACAAACATCCAGTAACAACTAAGTTATCAGTCAGTTGTCCAAGGGGCAACGATACAACCATCCAGTAAGACGTAAGTAACCAGCTCACCAGTATACAGACGTTGTAGCAGTGCAGCGTTCCCCTGAGGCACGTGGTACACCCGTCCTCGTTCTGACGTCGTCGTGACGCATTGGAGCGCGTGGAACGAGTCGACCGCTGCCGCTTCAACGGCTGAAACACACAACGATCGATAACATGAGTATCGAGAAAATACATCATATACTTGATGAAAAAACAAACTGATTTAAGTAAGCGGCCTTCCTGCTAGAAATTCCGCACCTGTGAGAAAGAGCAATACGAGAAGAATCATACACAAAACTATTGAGCAAATGAAAACTATGGCTGAAAGATACTTCATGCATGCAGTTGATACAAATGAATGAGTTAGGCTACACAGCGGCCTCCCTGTTAGATATTCCGCACCTAAGTGGAAGATTAATTAATGCCAAAAGTAACATAAAATCGCTAAGTTGTAGTACAACTCGATGAACGCAGTACATCGCATGGCGTAGCAGAACATTGGGCTCAACCCTTCACCTCGAATGCATGCAGCGCTCGGAGAATTGCATTCAATTTAAAATAAAGGGGGGGGGGGGGGGCTTCCATTTTCATACACTCGCTGAAAACAATGTGCGAATCTTAACGTGTCTTCTAAGCAGTCTAGCCTCACGTCAGGTTTAGTCGCATTCAACTGTTTTCAGCAACGACCGCATTCAATTTTGCGGACTGGTGTACCTCGGCCCTGAGATAACTGGCAACGATGTGACCACCCTTGGGATCACACTTCAAAAGTGGCACGAACATCAACCAGATCTAACTTCAAAAGTCAGACCATGAATGCAAGTTATATAGAACTTCAAACACCGACCATCATTGTTTTAAACTTTGATCATAAAACCTTAGACTTTCATCATCTTTCATCATCATTAGACTTTCGCTGCAGTTTAAGCGCGGGCCTCCCCGTGAGCTGTGATGAGGAACATACGGGGCAAATCACCTCAAAGAGCCAAGGATCAGAGGGAGGAATTCGAGACAGCATAATACTGAAATAATGAATCAAAAGAGGTTAGCGTATGAACGCTTGATGATAGACAAAATGAAACATTCATTAAGATACCGACATTCTGATCTCTGAACTTTGACGTGGATGGACACACACATAATGAGATACTGAACTTGTAATGATGTTATAATGAAGGGAAAAAAGAACTTAACTCAGCTAGGTTCTCGTCTTATTCTCACTCTCGACTAACCGAGATTGAAATAACAACACCTAATTTTGCTCAGTTCATTTTCCCTTCATTATAACATCATTACAAGTTATCTGTTTGTCCGTTCATTTCAAAAACCGCTAGGCCAACATCGTTTTCGTGAAATTGTTTTGTCCAAGACTAAGCGTTCAATTTTGTGTGTGTGTGTGTGCTATTATTAGTGATAAGCATTCTTTGTGCTCTGGATTTCAGTCAATCAATCAATATGAAGCTTATATAGCGCGTATTCCGTGGGTACAGTTCTAAGCGCTTGTCGGATTTCAGAGCAATACAGCTAAAGTTAAACCGATTTAGTGCAATCAGAAAATGTGGTCAAAAGCCGCAGTGGCACAAATATCAGGAGGAGGAGCAGGACGGGGAGAAAGAAGAAGAAAACATTTTTCGGAGGTACACCTCAGGATCACCTCCATTCTTCAATCAATCAATCAATGAGTCTTATATCGCGCATATTCCGTGGGTACAGTTCTAGGCGCTCTGCAGTGATGCCGTGTGAGATGAAATTTTATACGGCCAGTAGATTGCAGCCATTTCGGCGCATATTTACCTTTCACGGCCTATTATTCCAAGTCACACGGGTATAGGTAGACAATTATTAACTGTGCCTAAGCAATTTTGCCAGGAAAGACCCTTTTGTCAATCGTGGGATCTTTAACGTGCACACCTAATGTAGTGTACACGGGGGAAGGTTCGGACACCGAAGAGAGTCTGCACACAAAGTTGACTCTGTGAAATAAATGTCCGCCGAAGCTGGGATGGAACTCACGCTGACAGCGGCCAACTGAATACAAATCCAGCGCGCTACCGACTGAGCTATATCCTTCTTGCTTCTTTGATATGTATTACTAATAGTTCTGCTGACACGAAACATGTAAAAGAGTACGTGAAGACAGTGTTCCACTTCAGAGACATGTAAACACGAAACAAATACAACATGGAATACCTGGAATAAAGAAGAAGACCGAGGGCTGTGTGATCAACGAAATTAATTATTCAATAAAACACGTTATCATCAAGCATAATTTACAAGTCAACAGTCACAAGTATGATATCCAGTATAAAGTTGCAGTTCAGCACGTAGCATAATCTGTAAATGACCCCTCGTCTCATCTCTCTCTCTCTCTCTCTCTCTCTCTCTCTCTCTCTCTCTCTCTCTCTCTCTCTCTCTCTCTCTCTCTCTCTCACTCACTCACTCACTCACTCACTCACTCACTCACTCACTCACACTCTCTCCCTCTCGGTCTCTCTCTCTGTCTGTCTGTCTCTCTCTCTCACACACTCTCTTTCTCTCTTCCCCTCTCTCTCTCTCTCACTCACTCACTCACTCACTCACTCACTCACTCACTCACTCACACACACACTCTCTCTCTCGGTCTCGGTCTGTGTCTGTCTGTCTGTCTGTCTGTCTGTCTGTCTCTCTCTCTCTCTCTCTCTCTCTCTCTCTCTCTCTCTCTCTCTCTCTCTCTCTCTCTCTCAAGCACCGCCTCCTTGTGTATCCACCAAAAGCTGTCGGGCTATTCCACAAAGCAGGTCAATATATACTAAACCGACAAATGTGGCGATTTATCTGACCATCAGCGCACCTAACACATTGAGTGACCACAGAGAACCTGCCTAGAGATAGCCATCTTAGTCCTAGCTTCCAGGGACCCACAGCGCCGAGCCTTGTCCCAAGACAGTCTTGTTGCCACGACAACGGGGTACTTTGTAGCCTTGTTTAGTGGCCATGCCAAGCAGCAAGATGGTAAATTGACAGTGCGTTGACTGCTTTCTGAAAGGCGCTGTTTGTTTGCTCTTTGAACATGGACTGAAGAGGGAAACGACATTCTGGCTGCCAATCAGCATAACTACAAAGCCGGCTTTTTAGAAACACGATTTTGCGATATATAGTCGAATGGACTGCCTGGAAAAATCTTCAAAATACTGCCGGGTTCACCTGACAAGTTTTATGTCTTCTGTAGATGTTGCTTTGTTTGGTTTTGTTCTGTTTTGTTGTTGTTTGTTTGTTTGTTTGTTTGTTGTTTGTTTCAGGTGAACGTTTACATCTTGGTCATTTTATATCAGCTTCGAAGGCTGATTCTCTCTCTTAGTCTCACTCGGGTCGCTGACTCGACCCCCGCCCTCTTTTTCAAGGCTGTCATTTCGGCATTACAGTTTGGTATTAAGCACGTGATCTAAGTAACGAGACAGTCGGAGTTAGTGAGAAGCACGGTATGAACGTTCTCACCTTGGACAACTCCTCTATCACCTCAGGCGGCAGGATTCTGGACGCTGCAGTGCGACGGGGCCGATTTCGCCCCAAACACAGGTTGAAAGGCATTGTACTGACCGGTCAAATTACTCCCACAGAAACACACACATCACATACTACACACAGTCTCACTTGTGTCATAGAATTAAGCAAAATGCACACCGACGCTAACACAGAAGATCCGTACAAAACTGCTAGTTTTTTTGTCACAACCCTTTGAAAACACAGAGAAAATGGTCCATAGTGAATATATATGCCGCTTGAAATAATCAAGACGCTCTGAAATCCAGAAATTACGAGCAGTGAAGTTGTCGCAACAAACTGCGAGATTTAGAAATTCTGTTGAAATCGCTTATTCGACGAAACAGCACTTTTACTGTGGTCTCATTCCGACCTGTTTGAAGGCGATATGGATGTTTTAGTCAAACCGCTCGGAGAAAGTTCTTGTCTTGTCATGATTCCATGTCGCTGTCTGAACTGTCTGGGAGTTTCAACTTATTCTAAATAGGAAAAGTTCGTGACTCGACATACCTCAATAAAAGTTGTATTGATCCATATCCTATGAATAGATAAGAAATGCCCAAATCAATCACTGAACAGAAAAACTTCACGACGCTGTATTCTTCGGCAGAGGTTTCGTCGATATATCGGTCACATTCATACTTCTTTATTGTTGTTACTCAATAACATTGACAGTCAGCAAAAAAGGGCACTCTCAGAAAAGGTTGACAAGAGTCGTTGGCACCTTAAAAACCACTCGCTGCGGGCAATGAATGGACGCAGCTTTGTCCAATTCAAAAGTTTGCTTCACGTTCACACACTGACGCGATTCTATTCCTCCTCAAACCAGCATTGTAGCCAGACGGGTCGAGTTTATCAACAGGCAACCCTATTCCAAACACATGAACGTTACCCGCTTCCTCCTTCACGGAGCAACATCATTCATTAACTTCGACACCACCACACACCCGTCTCCCTCGCTTCTTTGGCACGGGAGAAAGAAACAGAACCTCCAGTAGAGGCAAAGAAGGGAAACAAATTTTCGCTCTTCAGTGTATTCGCATGAGGTAGAGAGAGCGTTTAAAAAAAACCGACGAGAATTTCAGCTACGGTCTTGCCTGCGTTTTGGCGTAAGGTCAAAAGTATCCAATGTTCAAACACAATCCCCGATTTCTAAACACACGGCAGCCCTAGTGTTTGCCAGGTTAGAAAAAGAAACGCTGCTGCTATTTTCTTCGAGCAGCACCCGTTCTGTGGAGGCATAAACGAGGGGCTGTGATCTTACAAACACAAACTGCAGACAACGTACAACTTGATACAGATACACGCTCACAGCCCGTGTTGCAGAACAACGTCAACAATTATTGAACGCCGAGATAATACACAAACACACAGCGCCGTTTGTTGGTGGAGAACTCAACCACACACTGTGTGATAACACGCAATACCCTACCACTCTCTGTGTGATAATTCACAATACCCTACCACTCTCTGTGTGGTAATTCACAATACCCTACCACTCTCTGTGTGGTAATTCACAATACCCTACCACTCTCTGTGTGGTAATTCACAATACCCTACCACTCTCTGTGTGGTAATTCACAATACCCTACCACTCTCTGTGTGATAATTCACAATACCCTACCACTCTCTGTGTGATAATTCACAATACCCTACCACTCTCTGTGTGGTAATTCACAATACCCTACCACTCTCTGTGTGGTAATTCACAATACCCTACCACTCTCTGTGTGGTAATTCACAATACCCTACCACTCTCTGTGTGATAACACACAATACCCTACCACTCTCTGTGTGGTAATTCACAATACCCTACCACTCTCTGTGTGATAATTCACAATACCCTACCACTCTCTGTGTGGTAATTCACAATACCCTACCACTCTCTGTGTGGTAATTCACAATACCCTACCACTCTCTGTGTGATAATTCACAATACCCTACCACTCTCTGTGTGGTAATTCACAATACCCTACCACTCTCTGTGTGGTAATTCACAATACCCTACCACTCTCTGTGTGGTAATTCACAATACCCTACCACTCTCTGTGTGGTAATTCACAATACCCTACCACTCTCTGTGTGGTAATTCACAATACCCTACCACTCTCTGTGTGGTAATTCACAATACCCTACCACTCTCTGTGTGGTAATTCACAATACCCTACCACTCTCTGTGTGGTAATTCACAATACCCTACCACTCTCTGTGTGGTAATTCACAATACCCTACCACTCTCTGTGTGGTAATTCACAATACCCTACCACTCTCTGTGTGGTAATTCACAATACCCTACCACTCTCTGTGTGGTAATTCACAATACCCTACCACTCTCTGTGTGGTAATTCACAATACCCTACCACTCTCTGTGTGGTAATTCACAATACCCTACCACTCTCTGTGTGATAACACACAATACCCTACCACTCTCTGTGTGGTAATTCACAATACCCTACCACTCTCTGTGTGGTAATTCACAATACCCTACCACTCTCTGTGTGATAACACGCAATACCCTACCACTCTCTGTGTGGTAATTCACAATACCCTACCACTCTCTGTGCACGGAAAACATTCCTGACATTGGCACACATTTCTAATTTGTTCTCAGGCCAAGATCACCTCCTCGACTGAGAGAGGGCAATATGTACACTAAACAGGCGGAGCTACCTGTATCACCTGTGCCGTACAACACACGTGAGTAAGTGGAAAGACAAAACACTGGAGGCCAGCGCTGGCACGCTCAAGTGGCCTCCCCTCCAGCAGCAGGCGCTGAAAAGTCACCGCTGTGTCGACTCTGCCCGTGCTGGAAACAATCGCGCTTGGCACTAACGCACAAACTTACATGACCTACACTCGCAGCGGGTGGAGGAGCGGGAGGAGGTTGGGGTGGAATGCACAGGTGAGAATCAAAAGAGCAACGGGTCAGCCTCGCTGAGGGTAGGACTGGAATAGCGGACAGGTAGACATTGTAATCAAGGCAGGTGAACGGGGCACAGGTGTTGCAATTAAGGCGTAGGGCACGTAGGCGGACAAGCAAGACGTCTCAATCAAGGGGTAGGGAAGGGAAGGGAAGGGAAGTGTGTGTGTGTGTGTGTGTGTGTGTGTGTGTGTGTGTGTGTGTGTGTGTGTGTGTGTGTGTGTGTGTGTGTGTGTGTGTGATTGCTTGAGAAAGAGGTGAGACAGAGAGACAGAGAGACAGGGAGAGAGACAGACAGGGAGAGAGACAGACAGGTAGACAGCCAGACAGGTAGACTCGACAGAGAGAGAGAGGCAGAGACACTACAGACAGATAACATTACAGGCGCTCCCGAAGTCGACTTCGCCCAATATCAGAGACATGCAACGTATAATGACCGACCTTATACTAGTAGTTTCATGAAATCGAAAATGAGAATGAAGAGTTTTACACGGATAGATATTATACACACGGTGGGAAAACTGCATAGGTTTGGATTTCAACAATAATCTCTGGAGCTTCGAAGATGCCGAAAATTGTCGGGAAAATCGCATGCCTGTAAGAATATGAAAAACCAGACAGACATAACATTTTTTAAAAACACCATAAAACAGGAGAGAAAAAACCACCCAACTAAGTTATATACGAAGGTAAACACTATACGTGGTTGAGGTAACGACTACAGACAGCACTATCTCGGGTCTGTGGCTCAGGTGTGTTAGGGCCGGGTAGGTAGGGTGTATACCATGCACCCAGTGTTTATCACGGACAGTAATGATCTGGTTTCCCTTTCCGCAATACGCAGTCCTGTGGATATCCTATACAGTCTCACTATCGCTGTTCCATACTGGAAGCCACACAATCAGACAATGGCTTTGCTGAATTTGTATTCATCCACAATGCTGTCCCTAACCGAGCCCGAGGTTAACTTCGCAAAGACTTCGCGCAATCTGTTTACCGAAAATTCAGCGGCAAAGCTTCGTGCAGCGAGCTTTGTGAAGTAGGCTTCACGAAGTGGACTTCGCCCAATATCAGAGAAATGCAACGTATAATGACCGACCTTATAGTAGTTTCATGAAATCGAAAATGAGAATGAAGAGTTTTACACTGAGCAGGAGTGTCATGTCCTATTCATTCTATAAAGCAGTTCACAACAGTTAGTAT